>NW_027315724.1:1575187-1577687 GCF_026437365.1 Eucyclogobius newberryi
CCTCTTCCCGGTGGGACATGCCTGAAACACCTCCCGAGGGAGGCGCCCAGGAGGCATCCGGAACAGATGCCCGAGCCACCTCAGCTGGCTCCTCTCGACGTGGAGGAGCAGCGGCTCTACTCCGAGCTCCTCACCTTATCTCTAAGGGAGCGCCCAGCCACGCGGCGGAGGAAACTCATTTCGACCGCTTGTATCCGCGATCTTGTTCTTTCGGTCACTACCCAAAGCTCATGACCATAGGTGAGGGCAGAACGTAGACCGACCGGTAAATAGAGAGCTTTGCCTTTCGGCTCAGCTCCCTCTTTACCACAACAGTCCGATGCAGCGACTGCATCACTGCAGCTGCTGCACCGATCCGCCTGTCGATCTCACGCTCCATCCTTCACTCACTCGTGAACAAGACCCCGAGATACTTGAACTCCTCCACTTGGGGCAAGGACACCCCACCCACCTGGAGAGGGCAAGCCACCTTTTTCCGGTCGAGAACCATGACCTCGGATTTGGAGCTGATTCTCATCCCAGCCGCTTCACACTCGGCTGCAAACCGTCCCAGTGCATGTTGCAGGTCCGGGTTTGATGGAGCCATCAGGACAAAATCGTCTGCAAACAGCAGAGATGAGATCCTGTGGTCCCCAAACCGGACACCCTCTGACCCCTGACTGCGCCTAGAAATTCTGTCCATAAAGATTATGAACAGAACCGGTGACAAAGGGCAGCCCTGGCGGAGTCCAACATGCACTGGGAACAGGTCTGACTTTTTATTAATTTGTAGGATGCATTTTGAGATATGTCTGTCATTGTCTCTCTGGTCTTGTTTTGTTTTTTCATGTTTGTGTATATCTAAAAAAAAAAAAAAAAGAAAAAAAAAAAGAAAAAAGAAATTATAATAAAAACGATCAAAGTTTTTACTCTTATAATTAGACAGATGTCAGAGTCTCCATGATCACTAAAGCGCTGCAGACTATTTAACATCACATGATTTCAGAACTCATGGACAAAAGAAGGCCACAAAATGTACCGACAATGAAGGACTGGACTGTCATTATTATGGACATTTACAAAATGGAAAAAAATACGTTAAATTTGAAAATGGACAAACTTTAAAGACTTTGCACTAAATGGGACTGATATTCCAAATTTGATATTAACATAACAATTATTCTATTTGGATATGTTTATGTAAATGGTATGTCCCGTCTCTGTGTCATGGTCTTTTTTATTTTGTTTACTTAAAAAAAAGAATAATAAATAAAGACGTTTAGTTAAGTACAAAATATTACTGCAAAATTCTTCACAATTGCCACAGTTCAATATGAAAGATGTTTGTCTACGAGAAGAAGTTCAGGTGCTGATCTCATCTGTCCAGCTCAATACTTCTGTTCATAGTCGTGATCTATGAGGACCAAGAACCACATGTCAACCACCAGAGGGCGACGACGCAGCTGCAGGTGACCGCTGCAGCGCTGCAGGTGACCGCTGCTGCAGGTGACCGCTGCTGCAGATGACCGCTGCAGCGCTGCAGGTGACCGCTGCAGGTGACCTCTGCAGCGCCGCAGGTGACCGCTGCAGGTGACCGCTGCAGGTGACCGTTGCAGGTGACCTCTGCAGCGCTGCAGGTGACCGCTGCAGGTGACCTCTGCAGCGCTGCAGGTGACCGCTGCAGGTGACCTCTGCAGCGCCGCAGGTGACCGCTGCAGGTGACCTCTGCAGCGCCGCAGGTGACCGCTGCAGCGCTGCAGGTGACCGCTGCAGGTGACCTCTGCAGCGCTGCAGGTGACCGCTGCAGGTGACCTCTGCAGCGCTGCAGGTGACCGCTGCAGGTGACCTCTGCAGCGCTGCAGGTGACCGCTGCAGGTGACCTCTGCAGCGCTGCAGGTGACTGCTGCAGGTGACTGCTGCAGGTGACTGCTGCAGGTGACCTCTGCAGCGCCGCAGGTGACCGCTGCAGCGCTGCAGGTGACCGCTGCAGGTGACCGCTGCAGGTGACCTCTGCAGCGCTGCAGGTGACCGCTGCAGGTGACTGCTGCAGGTGACCTCTGCAGCGCCGCAGGTGACCGCTGCAGCGCTGCAGGTGACCGCTGCAGGTGACCGCTGCAGGTGACCTCTGCAGCGCTGCAGGTGACCGCTGCAGGTGACTGCTGCAGGTGACCTCTGCAGCGCCGCAGGTGACCGCTGCAGCGCTGCAGGTGACCGCTGCAGGTGACCGCTGCAGGTGACCTCTGCAGCGCTGCAGGTGACCGCTGCAGGTGACTGCTGCAGGTGACCTCTGCAGCGCCGCAGGTGACCGCTGCAGCGCTGCAGGTGACCGCTGCAGGTGACCGCTGCAGCGCTGCAGGTGACCGCTGCAGGTGACCGCTGCAGGTGACCGCTGCAGCGCTGCAGGGGAGTGTGGCGATGCATTTAAAGGAGACATATTTTGTCAACTTTTTAGAGCTTTTAATGGTTCTCCTTCATAATTGACTTGCTCAGTGTTGTATTTGTATAGATTTCTGCATGTTTC
>NW_027315724.1:1582687-1687687 GCF_026437365.1 Eucyclogobius newberryi
CTTTCTCTTTGTTTCTGTGACAAAGACCATGATTTCAATCTTGTCTGAGTTCAGCTGGAGAAAGTTGTTTTGCCTCCACACATTGACTCTGGCACCAGCAGGAGGCCCTCTGGCACCAGCAGGAGGCCCTCTGACACCAGCAGGAGGCCCTCTGACACCAGCAGGAGGCCGGTCCACACACTGATCTGTTGGATGCAGTGACAGAGTGAATCCACTGGTCCATATTCACCTGCGACAGTGAAACATTCGCAGCGTATCAGCTGACCTAACGGCAGCATGTAGAGGTTGAACAGAACCCATGGGGTACTCCACAGGTCAGGGGCGTGTGGTCTGAGACACAAAGTACTTCCTGTCTTCCAGATAGGACCTCAGCCAGTTTAGGGCGGGGCCAGTGATGCCCACCCAGTCCTCTAGTCTCTGTAAGAGGGTCCCACCCAGTCCTCTAGTCTCTGTAAGAGGGTCCCACCCTGTCCTCTAGTCTCTGTAAGAGGGTCCCACCCTGTCCTCTAGTCTCTGTAAGAGGGTCCCACCCTGTCCTCTAGTCTCTGTAAGAGGGGCCCACCCTGTCCTCTAGTCTCTGTAAGAGGGTCCCACCCTGTCCTCTAGTCTCTGTAAGAGGGCCCCATGATGGACAGTGTCAAAAGCAGCATCAGATCTAACAGAATTAAGACTGAGGCTTTGCCCGTGTCAGTGTTCAGGAGGATGTCATTTGTCACCTTGACAACAGCAGTCTCAGTCACCATGACAACAGCAGTCTCAGTCACCATGACAACAGCAGTCTCAGTGTGATGAGGTCTAAAACTTGAAAAACATCAAATGAGTTGTTTATACAGAGGAAATCTGTGAAAGGACTTTGGCCCAAAATGTCAGATTAGAGATGGACCAGTCAGGACTGCAGCATCAAGACGGCTCTTCTTTAGGAGAGGCTTTATGACCACTCCCCCTGACCCCTGACCCCTGCTCTTCTTTAGGAGAGGCTTTATGACCGCAGTTCTCAAAGACATTGGGAATGTTCCAGATTGAAGCTTTAACTATGTGAGTGATGCTAACAAACTGTTCAGCACAGACTTTAGAAATCTGGAGGCTCACACATGGAGGCAGCTGTAGATGAACTCAGACTGGTGATGATCTCATGGACAGTTTTGTCAGTTACAGGTGCAAAGTGAGTCAGCTCTAAGTGTCTTGGTGGTTTTATGGGGATTTTGTTCAATGTGGGATTTACAACATGTTTAATGCCCTGAACTTTGTCATTAAAGAATAATGCAAACTCATGACACTTGATGTGGAAATGAGTTCTAACGGCAGCTGAGCTGAAGGGTTTGTTAATCTATCAAACAGTTAATCTTGTTAACAGGCCTCGTCAGTTTTTACTGCAGCTTCCAATTATTTCAGAAAGAAATAAGAAGAATTCAATGCAAAAACAATGTTTTCCATTTTTCCAATATCATAAACTATTCATTTTCGTAAAGCGCACATACTTTCCTACGTTACTCTGTGTGTTCCTGGTCACTGACGGGCAATTTTGCTATTTTTGAGTGGGCTCTACCCACTTTGTGTTGTTGGCCCTCAATAGGATAATAATTGTATTTTTGCATTACATACCGTGGGGAGTTGGGAAACGTAGTCATGAGCTACTTGGCCTAAACAAGCGCTTTACATGGGGATGACGATTGCTCGTCTGGGATGACTTTTGCACAGGTTTTGCCCATTTACAACAATAATGTTAAATGCTAATAATATTAGCTAAATTTGATTATGAAAGTGTCTTTCTATGTTTACATCCAGAAAAAAGAGCTGGTTATTATATGATTTTTGTAAATGTCATTTAAATATTTACATCTGATTTCTTTCTGATTGTTCACATCTGTGCAGTTTTTGACAGGGAAAATTACCAAAAAGGGCAAATTAATGCAAAAAAAGACTCCTGACCCGTGTGTCACCAGATCAGATTTCTCTTGTGCTGTAAAGTTGAGTAAAGGTGCACTCGACCTCTGCTTCCCCACACGTTGTGCTGAAGGGAAAGCTGCTCCTGATGGTGATTGAAAGTAGGCCACTGGTCTCTGCAAGTGATTGATGTGACGCAGCCACTTGCTCTGTCAGAGGCGCTTGTATGTGTCTGTCACTGCCAGACGCACAATGGAGCTCACTCGCTCATCCTCTGCACACCGCCCCTCTGCACACCGCCCCGCTGCACATGCCCTTCCCAGTTCTGCGCGGGACTTGTGGTGGTGATTCCGCCCCACCCCCGGGTCACTTCCTGTCCCACACATCACCAGCTCAGCTCCAGAGAAAGTTTCTGAGCACATTTGGCAACCATTAGGTGTTAGGGGGACATTTCTTTACAGCGCAGTCCGCCAAGTCCTAAGCATGTGACAGAGTAGGGATTACAGGTCAGGGTTTAGGGCGGGGGGGCTCAAGGCCTTCGTTCCTATAAGGAAACATGAGCTGCAGATTACAGCAGACATGTGGAAGACATCAGTGAAGTTTTGGGACAATTCTGTTTTTAGTTTTTTTCCTTTCAGCTCGCAGCAGCTCACCAGACGAGCGTTGTCCTTCCTGACTCAACCTTGTCACTGGAGTAGACGATGCAGTGGGATGAAAAAGGGTTTGCCCCCTCCTGATTCCTTATTTGTTTGACATGTTTGTCACACTTACATTTTGAAGATTATCAAACTAATGTATATATTAGTCAAAGTCAACAGAAGGAAACAAAAGCGAGCTTGCTACGCCAACATTTGTCATTGTATCTGTGATGGCACATGGGTGTCATTCATTTTGACACATTTTCAAACATTTTGACCGAAAATCCGAGGTGGAAAGAATAAAGTATGAGGTGTAACGTTTTGCAAAAATTGTGTTCCGCCCACAATGGCTGACTTCCTGTGGCGTTCAGGATTGTGAATACTGACCAAATCATTTTCATGCATTTATATTATATTCCTGTGTCCTATTTATCATGGGTCACGGTGTTCTTACAGTGTACTTTCTGTGTACTTTCTGATTATCTGTACTGGTACAAATAATCTTAAAGCTGACGTCATGCCACTTTCTCAGACCCAAGCAACAGCTTTATAAAACACAGTTAAACTGTGGAAGGGGGATCTCAGCTGCAAGACGAACAACATGCTACTGTTTTGCCTGTTTTTCCCTGTTAGCATCAAATAAAGACCTTGAGAACGATCCTCGCCTCTCGCAGTCTGTTAAGATAAGATAATCCATTATTGTCCCACATGGGGAAATTTCATTGTTGCAACGCAGGTAGATACAGAGGAAAAGTACAGATCACTTAAAGGAAGTTTGAAAAACACTCTTATTAGAAGAACTCTTATAAACAAAACCTCCCATTTCCCAACAAGGGATGGAGGGGAAAATAATAAAGATATAAATAAATAAATACATGAATACCATTGCATGTGATCATGACAGTAATTGCACATGAATATGTGTCACGACGGCACATGAATTTCACAGTAATCGCACATGAATCACGACAGTTGCACATGGTTAGGTCAGTATTGCGAGTGTTCAGGACTAACAGTGTTTGTTATAAAGTCTGACAGCAGCAGAAGGAAAGACCTGTGAAACCTCTCCTTCACACAGCGAGGGTGGATCAGTCTCTCACTGAAGCTGCTCTCCAGAGCGGACAGAGTGTCCTGCAGGGGACAGAGTGTCCTGCAGGGGACAGAGTGTCCTGCAGGGGGTGACACTCATGGTCAAGCATAGATGTGAATCTAGC
Organism: Eucyclogobius newberryi; assembly: GCF_026437365.1. NCBI lineage: Eukaryota > Metazoa > Chordata > Actinopteri > Gobiiformes > Gobiidae > Eucyclogobius > Eucyclogobius newberryi. Next base: position 1,586,424 of record NW_027315724.1, read on the forward strand.
CAGGACCCTTCTGTCCCCCACCTCCTGCACCGAGTCCAGAGGACAGCCCAGGACGGAGCTGGACTTCTTGATGACTTTGTCCAGCTTCTTCCTCTCCCTCTCTGTGATGCTGCTGCTCCAGCAGGCCACACCTACAGGAGCTGATGCCACCACAGAGTCAGAGAAGGTCTTCAGAAGTGGCCCTGTCACTCCAAAAGACCTGAGTCTCCTCAGGAGGTAGAGCCGACTCTGGCTCTTCCTTTACAGTGCGTCTGTGTTATGAGTCCAGTCCAGTTTGTGGTTCAGATGAACACCCAGGTACTTGTATGAGTCACTCTCTCAATGTCCCGTCCCTGGATGTTCACTGGTGAGGGGGCAGTGGGGTGGCGTCTGCGGAAATCCACCACCATCTCCTTGGTCTTCCCCGCGTTGATGAGGAGGTGGGTCCGCTGACACCAGTCCACAAAGTCCTGCGCCAGTCCTCTGTACTCCGCATCATCGTCGTCCGTGAAGAGTCCGATGATGGCAGAGTCATCAGAGAACTTCTGCAGGACACAGCTGTCCGTGTCGTGTCTGAAGTCTGCAGTGTAAAGGGTGAAGAGAAAGGGCGCGAGGACAGTGCCCTGGGGCGCCCCCACACTGCAGGTCCGAGTGTCAGACACACAGTCCCGGGCTCTCACAAACTGGGGTCGGTCTGTGAGGTAGTCCAGGATCCACTCTGCCAGGTCATACTCCACACCAGCCGTCTCCAGCTTGTCCCTCTGGAGCTGATGGTGTTGAAGGCGCTGGAAAGATCGAAGAACAGGATCCTCACAGAGCTGCCAGGCTTTTCCAGGTGAGAGAGAGAACAGTGCAGCAGGGAGATGACGGCGTCCTTCACTCCGATGCCAGGCCGATATGCAAACTGCAGTGGGTCCATGGCTGAGCTCACGGTGGAGCGGAGGTGGTCCAGGACTAGCTCCAGTGTCTTCATCAGGATGTGAGAGCCACCGGCCTGAAGCTGTTGAGGTCTTTGGGGCGCGGTGTCTTAGGCACAGGTACCAGACAGGAGGTCTTCCAGACCTGTGGTACCACCCTCAGCTTCAGGCTCATGTTGAAGACATGCTCCATAACTCCACACAGTTCATCTGCGCAGGACTTAAGGAGCCTGGGGCTGATGCCGTCAGGTCCTGCTGCCTTCCTCACTTTAATCCTCTTCAGCTCTCTCCTCACCTGTGCTGCTGTGACAGTCAGTGGTTGGCAGGGGGACTGTGTGCTGGGGGGATGGGTGAGTCCAGGCGAAGTGGGGAGCTGATGGTCCGGGGCAGATAAGCGAAGAGGAACAGATGCAGGGCATTGTCCAGCTGTGGAAGAGGGAGCATGCAGCTGTGCAGGGGGAGGGGCGGGTGACTGATCAAATCTCAAGAAGTGAGCATTTAAATCATTCACCCACTATAGATCCCCCTCTGTCTGGGCAGGGGGGATTTTGAAGCCCAAGATGGTTTTTAGGCTTCTCCACACTCCCTGAATGTTCTTCTGCGGCAGCTGCTCCTCCATCCTCCTCTTGTAGCTTCTGCCTGCCTGATCTTCCTCCTCAGCTCCTTCTGCACAGTCCTCAGCTCCTCCTTGTTCCCTGACCTGAAGGCTCTCTTCTTCTCCTTCAGCAGAGCCTTCAGTTCACGGTTAATCCATGGCTTGTTGTTTGGAAAACACCGCACCGTCCGGGAGGGAACAATGTTCTCAAAACAGAAGTTGATGTAGTCCGTGATGCACTCTGTGATGGTGTTGATGTCCTCCCCATGTGGGCCATAGAGCTCAGTCCAGACAGTGGTGCTGAAGCAGTCCCTCAGAGCCTCCTCGCTCTCAGCAGACCACATCCTCACCTCACGGGACACCACAGGCTGCCTGCGCACGATGGGTTCATACACAGGCCTCAGATGTACAAGGTTGTGGTCCGAGCTGCCCAGGGGAGGGAGGGGGGAAGAAGAATAAGCCTCTTTGGTGTTGGCAAAAAACAAGTCCAATGTTCTATTGTTTCTGTTCCTGTTATAGACTTAACTTCCACAGGATGAATTCATAATATCATTTTTTACATGTCATCACATTAAGTATGTTTGTACCAAGTCACATACAAATCCATCGGTAAATTTAGAACAGCTTCACAGCTGTTGATCAAGAGAGACAACAAGGCATAATGTCCTCTAAAAGCTCCCTTGTGTTCTAGACCACATTCCAAGCTCCTCAAAGACATTCTCCCCCTAATTATATTCTCTATTCTTACTATAATAAAGACTTCAGTAGAAAGTGTTTATGTTCCACGTCCTTCAAACATGACGTCATTAAACCTCTTCTGAAAAAGACTCATCTAGATCCCGACCTATTGTTAAACTACAGACCAATTTATAATCTGCCCTTTGTCTCTAAAATCCTTGAAAAAGTTGTAGTTAAACAGTTTTCTACAGCAGAGTTCAGAGCCCACCACAGCAGGGTCCAGAGCCCACCACAGCAGGGTTCAGAGCCCACCACAGCAGGGTCCAGAGCCCACTAAAGCAGGGTTCAGAGCCCACCACAGCAGGGTTCAGAGCCCACCAAAGCAGGGTTCAGAGCCCACCACAGCAGGGTTAAGAGCCCACCACAGCAGGGTTCAGAGCCCACCACAGCACTGAAACTGCACTAGTTAAAGTCACAGATGATTTGTTATCAGCTGCAGACGATGGACTGGTCTCAATCCTGGTTCTGACCTCAGCGTTTGACCATCGACCACAACGTTCTACTGCAGAGGTTTGAATGTGATGTAGGTGTCAGAGGCCCCGCCCTCAGCTGCTTTAAATCCTATTTATCTGAAAGGTACCAGTTTGTTAATGTAAACCAGAGCTCCTCACCTTGTTCTAAAGTAACTTACGGTGTGCCACAGGGGTCAGTACTCGGTCCAGTTCTGTTTCCTCTTTATATGCTGCCGTTAGGTCACATGATCAGGTCACATGACATTAACTTCCACTGCTCTGCAGACGACACTCATCTGTATTTATCAATGAACCTGATCAGAGCGATCAAGTTCAGACTTAGAGCTTGTGTGAAGGAGATAAAACCTGGAGGACACTTAATGATCTGCTTCTTAACCCTAAACAAACCAAGGTCATTGTGCTGGAGGTCATTGTGCTGGAGGTCATTGTGCTGGAGGTCATTTTGCTGGTCCTAAACATGTACGAGACGCTTTATCTGAGCAGATAGTCACACTGGACAATGTCAGTGAAGCCTCCAGTTCTACTGTAAGAAACCTCAGAGTCTGATTGGACCAGGAGCTCTCATTTAAAGCTCATATAAATCAAGCCTGTAAAACAGATTTGCGCAATGTAGATCAAATCTGAAGAATCCGGCCTAAAAGCGAAGCTGAAAAACGTCTCCTGCATTTGTAACGTCTAGATTCTCCTGTAACTCCTGCTCACAGCAGGTCCTAAAAGCTCCATAAAAAGCTTTAACTGGTTCAAAATGCAGCAGCAAGATTACAAACAGGAACTGAAAGAAGAGAGCACATTACGCCGGTGCTGGAGTCTCTTCACTGGCTCCTGTCAAGTTTAGAATCACATTTAAACTCCTCCTCCTGACTTACAAAACCATAAATGACATGGCCCCTCCCACCTCAAAGATGCTATAGAACCATCTCATCCAAACAGAGCTCTTCACTCTCTAAATGCTGGCTTCTGGTGCCAAGAGTCTCTAAAAGGACAGTAGGAGGTAGAGCCTTCTGGTGGTCCCAAGAGTCTCTAAAAGTACAGTAGGAGGTAGAGCCTTCTGGTGGCCCCAAGAGTCTCTAAAAGCACAGTAAGAGGTAGAGCCTTCTGGTGGTCCCAAGAGTCTCTAAAAGCACAGTAGGAGGTAGAGCCTTCTAGTGGTCACAAGAGTCTCTAAAAGCACAGTAGGAGGTAGAGCCTTCTGGTGGTCCCAAGAGTCTCTAAAAGCACAGTAGGAGGTAGTCTTCTGGTGGTCCCAAGAGTCTCTAAAAGTACAGTAGGAGGTAGAGCCTTCTGGTGGCCCCAAGAGTCTCTAAAAGCACAGTAAGAGGTAGAGCCTTCTGGTGGTCCCAAGAGTCTCTAAAAGCACAGTAGGAGGTAGAGCCTTCTAGTGGTCACAAGAGTCTCTAAAAGCACAGTAGGAGGTAGAGCCTTCTGGTGGTCCCAAGAGTCTCTAAAAGCACAGTAGGAGGTAGAGCCTTCTGGTGGCCCCAAGAGTCTCTAAAAGCACAGTAGGAGGTAGAGCCTTCTGGTGGTCCCAAGAGTCTCTAAAAGCACAGTAGGAGGTAGAGCCTTCTGGTGGCCCCAAGAGTCTCTAAAAGCACAGTAGGAGGTAGAGCCTTCTGGTGGTCCCAAGAGTCTCTAAAAGCACAGTAGGAGGTAGAGCTCCTGTGTTATGGAATCAGCTCCTGTCCATGTTAAAGAGGCCGACACAGTCTCTTCATTTAAGTCCAGGCTTAAAACTTTCCTCCTTGAAATGGACAGACCAGTTAGGAAAAGAAATATAAAACGACAGTTTCAGCTCTCCTGCCCTAGGAGCAACTATGGGGGAAGTATGGCAGCACAGACTTTAACCTTTTTAAATCTAAGATTAAAACATATTTATTCCGACTGACTTTTTACACTTCTGTACAGTTTGTTTTACTTAGTCTTTATGTTTTGTGTTGCTTTGGTTTTATTGTGAAGCTCTTTGGTCAATTTGGTCACTTTGGTCACTTTGAGCTCTATAGATAAAGGTTGATTGATAGATATAAACACTTTTCAAAATTTTACAATTAACACTGTCATTGTTAACTGGCTCGTTTGTTGATCGCTGCAGCAAGTATCAAGAGTCCACTGAGCTCCGCCTGGTCAGTAACAGCACAGAAACATCCCATAAACATTCAGTCTTTATTCCAGGTCAATTTGCCTCTTATTCACGGCGTTATGAGCACAAACAGCTGATGAACTAATATGTCCCTAGATTTGATTTCACTAATGTAGCAGCATTAAACATTGGACCAGTTGTCGTGACAAAAGGCTTTGGGATTTCTGTCCACACAGTCCAGAGTGCAGCTCACAGAGGCTGTGCTCAGTGTGCAGAACAGATCTGAGCACAGATGCAGCAGCATGAGAAGCAGGTTAAACACGACTGCGGTCACTACTGTCCTCTTCTTTTTAATAACACAAACACAATAGAACATAAAAACAACATTAAACACGACACAGAGAGTTGACCTCCCCGTGTCTGGGTGGTTTTCCTCCAATTTACCCCCTCAAAACATGCACCAAATAAAGACGTCTTAACCTTCTCCGGAGGATGCACGCAGCGACCACTGCTCCTGAGGAGAGGCCCCAGCGCCATTGAAGGATGGGTCAAATGCAGAGGGCAAATATTTCCCTTTGGGGACAATAAAGTGTACCTTATGAAGGCACTGGAAGCAGAGTTTATACTGAATCCCATAGTAAATGTAAAGCCATTGGAGGGAGTGAGACTCTATTTGTTTGAATTTCCCCCGAATGCGTCAAAACATCTTCTGCTCTGTTTTTAAGTCCATAAACCAATTTTGTTCTGACACACATTTAGTTTATGGTTTATAATGTATTTATGTTTTCATTGTTCATTCCCACAGCTGACAGCAGAGGGCGCGCTAACGCCTAAAAACATGTCAGAAACCTTTGTGTGTCCAAAAGCATGTACTAAAATCACATGAATGCATAATATGTGCACTTTAAATGCCATACTGTGGAACATGCACCGTCTATGAACTCTATAAACTCACCAATGTAACTCTTAAATAGAGAGTAATAAACATACACATATATTCATTTTTCATCATAATAACAATAAATATGCTACACATTGATGATTTAAAATTGTTTCTCTTGCCACTAAGTAATATATTTCAGGGACATTTAAAGTTGTAAAACATGAATTGCTAAGGCGTCCATATAATCTATCAAAGGTCAAAATACCACGTTCTGTATCCTTGAAGTGCTGTACAGAGGAGTATTGATCAGAGCTTTCCCACTAGGCCATAACCTGCATATGCAGACAAAATGTACCAGTGCGGAGGAGTGACTTAGTGACTTTGAAGGTTAAACTCATGTTCTGGTGATAGACGATCAAAACATGTCAATACTTCACAGATGCATGGACACTAATCCTGTCTGAGCGCTGTCAAAAGCCTATCTCGTCCTCACAAGCAGACGAGAGCACTTGTTTTTTGATTAGTTGTAGTCACTTGGGGCGCTGCTTTCAGCCTGATCTGTGTCACTCTTTGCCAAAGCCTTCCAGCGCCGGTCTCCTCTGCCTGGGCGAGCATCAAACATGTCTGCACTGCAGCAGAGATGTGCCACACCTTTGGGTGTTACCTGCTGGTGAACGGATGACTGGGCTCAGCTACTATGGCTCAAGCTTTTACCTGCAAAAGCTCAAAAAGACTGAATACATATGTCACACTATTGTCGCCCCCGAGGCAACGGCTGTTTTGGGCTTTTCTCTAGCTAGAGACTGTAAGAATCAATCAAAAAACTCTTTGAGCATATGTGAAGTACCAATAGCACTATAAGAAGGTTAAAAGTTCTGAAAAGTAGTTTTGCATGATATGGGACCATTAAAAAGTACCTTTTTACCAACAAAATCCCCAAAAACGAGAAGCAAGAGATGACAAAATCAGGAAAACAAAAGACTGGTAACGCTACAGGAACGACACTAACAAAGCTGAAGGCCCACGGCTCCGGTGGAAAACAGCCCGCCTCACAAGCTAACAAGGCTAACACGACTAGCAGGCCTGAGGCGAACATGGCTAACAAGCTCTACGTCGCAGCCCTGCAGTCAGATTTCGGGCAAAATGCAAAGCTCCGTCCCTGAATTCGGGTCTCCAAGGTCGCACTTGACCGAAGGTGGAGGGGTCATCACACCGACTGGCCACTATGATGCATGACATTATGTTTTTTTGTAGTTTTTCCTGGGCGAGAAGGAGGAGCTAAGGACAGAAGGAGGGTCTAAGGACAGAAGGAGGGTCTAAGGACAGAAGGAGGAGCTAAGGACAGAAGGAGGGTCTAAGGACAGAAGGAGGGTCTAAGGACAGAAGGAGGGTCTAAGGACAGAAGGAGGAGCTAAGGACAGAAGGAGGGTGTAAGGACAGAAGGAGGGTCTAAGGACAGAAGGAGGGTCTAACCCTAACCCCTAACCCTTCACCTCTTCCATCACCTCCTCCATCACCACGTCCATCACCTCCTCCATCACCACCTCCATCATCTCCATCACCTCCTCCATCACCTCTTCCATCACCTCCTCCATCACCTCCTCCATCACCGTGTGGTACGCTGGAGCCACAGAGACAGAGACTACAGTGCATTCTGCGCTCTGCAGACTTGGGCACAAGTTCGAGAGCCAGGGAGCAATGCGCATGGTCAATCTTTATTTTCCCAACTTTTATTAGAAGTTTGAGATATTCGAGGATCCATGTCTACATTTACTTGACCACATCTTTACCCTCAGTGTCCACTGGAATGCCGAAAATCCACAAATTACATCTGCGTTCTCTGTTCTCCAGATCGTCCAGTTTTTCTGTCAAAACACAGACCTGGTTTGTAAATTCTGCCACTTCTGGTTTGTTAAGTAGAGACAGTGTCCTCTCCTCTACCGCTGCAGCTCGGGTCTCCAGTTTGCATTTCTTGGAATTTCAAATCACGCGTTTCCTCCAAGGTTGTATCAATATTTGCATCCACTGTCTTCGTAATCTTGTCAGTAATCTCCCATCAAGCCGCTATAAAGTCTATCTCAGGCAGAGTCTTCCCCCTGCGGCGGCCGGGAGCTGGCGCGAGAGGTGGTCGGCGCAGTGGCAGAGCCCGAGCCGGAGCCTGCACCCGGGTGCGCGGGGGTTTGCGCCAATGCAGAGCTAGCTAGCTTAGATGTAGCATTGCCAGCCTGTTTATTGGTGTGGTTTTTCTTGTATGTATATAGCTCTAAAGACACACCTCAGAGTGTATAAAGCTCTAAAGACACACCTCAGAGTGGTATAAAGCTCTAAAGACACACCTCAGAGTGTGTAAACCTCTAAAGACACACCTCAGAGTGTATAAAGCTCTAAAGACACACCTCAGAGTGGTATAAAGCTCCAAAGACACACCTCAGAGTGATATAAAGCTCTAGACACACCTCAGAGTGCATAAAGCTCTAAAATACCCACTTAGTCCTTTCCTTTTGGCAACTTTTAATAGGACACTTTTTAAAACTCCTCGCCTCCGAGTGTGAAAGAGGACATCATGTCCCTGAGACCAAAAGAAGGGAAGGACTGTGCCTCATATAGACCTATTTCTATTCTGAATGTGAACTATAGTATAAAAACCTCAATTATGTCCAAAATCAAATCAAATTTATTTATGAAGCACAATTCATACAAACCGCAATTCAAAGTGCTTTACAGTGTTTAAAACACAATAAAAAAAATAAAAACACAATGCAATTTATAAAAATATAAAACAATGTACGTCAGAGTAAATAAATAAAATAAAATTAATGTGGTATTTTAAAATATTAAAAACCAGGTAAAATCAGTCATAGGCGCGGCTAAACAAAACAGTTTTTAGCTTGGATTTAAACACAGCCGGGGGCGGGGCCTGTCTCACGACTTCAGGAAGACTCTTCCAGACCTTTTCCCCATTGACCTGGAACACAGATTCTCCATGTCTGGTCCTGACTCTGGCACCAGCAGGAGGCCGGTCCCTGAGGTCCTTAGAGTCCGAGGTGGTTCGTATGACACACACTTATTACTTAATTACTCCTACATTTTTTATCTTGTTTACGGGTTTTAGAGCGAGACTCTGGAGGTGACGCTGACACTTTCTCTAAGTTTTTGTGACAAAGACCATGATTTCAGTCTTGTCTGAGTTCAGCTGGAGAAAGTTGTTTTGTCTGTGAATGGTCCATATTCATCTGCGACAGTGAGACATAGATCTGACTCGTCCTCATCATTGTGATTGGACACACCACTGTTTCGTATTAGCAACAGTGGTGTGTAAAAACAAATACTCCCCAAATGATTCACTATGGTTAGAGGACTTATTAACAGACGACAAGTGCAAGATAAATAGAACATAAGATAAGATATTCCTTTATTGTCCACACATGGGGAAATTTCATTGTTGCAACCCAGTAGATACAGAGGAAAAGGACAGATCACTTATAAGAAGTTTAAAAAAGACTCTTAATAGAAGAACTTTTATAAACAAAACTCTTAAAGACCAAAGCTCTCATTTCTTAATAAGGAATGGAGGGAAAAATAAAGATTAAATAAAATAAAAATAGCATAAGACAAGATAATACTACTAATAATGGTAAAATAAACACTCAGTTGTGTGCACATGAATGTGACATTATTGCGTGTGAGTACGACAGTAATTGCACGTGAATATGTCTCTGTGAAAAGCAAGACACTGCTCTCCCTATAAATCATCCATCCATCCATCTTCTGCCGCTTTATCCGGGGCCGGGTCGCGCGGGCAGCAGTCTGAGCAGGGACTCCCAGACTTCCTCTTCCCCAGACGCTTCCTCCGACTCCTCTGGGGGGATCCTGCGGCGTTCGCAGGCCAGCCGAGAGACATAGTCTCTCCAGCGTGTCCTGGGTCTTCCCCGGGGCCTCTTCCCGGTGGGACATGCCTGAAAACCTCCCGAGGGAGGGGGCCAGGAGGATCCGGAACAGATGCCCGAGCCATCTCAGCTGGCTCCTCTCGACGTGGAGGAGCAGCGGCTCTACTCCGGGCTTCCCCCGTGTGGCCGAGCTCCTCACCTTATCTCTAAGGAAGCGCCCAGCCACACGGCGGAGGAAACTCATTTCGACCGCTTGTATCCGCGATCTTGTTCTTTCGGTCACTACCCAAAGCTCATGACCATAGGTGAGGTCAGAACGTAGACCGACCGGTAAATAGAGAGCTTTGCCTTTCGGCTCAGCTCCCTCTTCACCACAACGGTCCGATGCAGCGACTGCATCACGGCAGCCGCTGCACCGATCCGCCTGTCGATCTCACGCTCCATCCTTCCCTCACTCGTGAACAAGACCCCGAGATACTTGAACTCCTCCACTTGGGACAAGGACACCCCACCCACCTGGAGAGGGCAAGCCACCTTTTTCCGGTCGAGAACCATGGCCTCGGATTTGGAGCTGATTCTCATCCCAGCCGCTTCACACTCGGCTGCAAACCGTCCCAGTGCATGTTGCAGGTCCGGGTTTGATGGAGCCATCAGGACAACATCGTCTGCAAACAGCAGAGATGAGATCCTGTGGTCCCCAAACCGTACACCCTCCGACCCCTGACTGCGCCTAGAAATTCTGTCCATAAAAATTATGAACAGAACCGGTGACAAAGCGCAGCCCTGAGGAGTCCCTCACTGGGAACAGGTCTGACTTACTGCAGTGAACACAGCTCCTGCTCCGGTCATACAGGGACCGGACAGCCCTGAGCAAAGGGCCCCGGACCCCGTACTCCCGGAGCACCCCCCAAAGGACACCCCGAGGGACACGGTCGAAAGCCTTCTCCAGATCCACAAAGCACATGTGGACTGGTTGGGCAAACTCCCATGAACCCTCGAGCACCCGATGGAGGGTATAGAGCTGGTCCAGTGTTCCACGACCGGGACGAAAACCACTCTGCTCCTCCTGAATCTGAGGTTCTACTATCGGTCGGATTCTCCTCTCCAGTACCTTGGAATAGACCTTACCCGGGAGGCTGAGGAGTGTGATCCCTCTGTAGTTGGAACACACCCTCCTGTCCCCCTTCTTGAACAGAGGGACCACCACCCCGGTCTGCCAGTCCAGAGGCACGGTCCCCGACCGCCACGCGATGTTGCAGAGACGTGTCAACCAAGACAGTCCTACAACATCCAGATACTTTAGGTACTCAGGGCGGATCTCATCCACCCCCGGAGCCCTGCCACCGAGGAGTTTGCGAACAACCTCAGTGACTTCAGATGGCTGAGCCAGCCTCTGAGTCCCCGGTCTCTACTTCCTCTTCGGAAGACGTGACTGAGGGATTAAGGAGATCCTCAAAGTATTCCTTCCACCGTCCGACGACATCCCCAGTCTAGGTCAGCAGGCCTCCACCCGCACCATAAACGGTGTTGGTGAGACACTGCTTCCCCCTCCTGAGGCGCCGGACGGTTTGCCAGAATTTCTTTGGTGCCGACCGATAGTCCTCCTCCATGGCCTCCCTGAACTCCTCCCAGGCCCGGGTTTTTGCCTCTGCGACAGCACGAGCCGCGGCTCGCTTGGCCTGCCGATACCCGTCGATGACCTCCGGAGACCTACAAGCCAAAGTGGCCTGATAGGCCTCCTTCTTCAGTCTGACGGCATCCCTTACTTCCGGTGTCCACCACCGGCACCGGAGCCACGACAGGCACCGGAGACCTTGCGACCACAACTCCGAGCAGCCGCATCAACAATGGAGGCGGAGAACATGGTCCACTCGGACTCAATGTCCCCAGCCTCCCCCGGGACATGGGAGCCCAAACTGTGCGTGGAGGTGAGGCCGACTATATCTAGTCGGTATCGCTCAACCTCCCGCACAAGCTCAGGCTCCTCCCCCCCAGTGAGGGGACAACCCTTATGGATCCTCCTGCGGGTGGAGGGCCCACGGGAGGGCGGCCCCACGTCGCTCTTTCGGGCTGTGCCCGGCCGGGCCCCGTGGGGTAAGACCCGGCCACCAGGCGCTCGCCATGGAGCACCCATCCCAGGCCTGGCTCCAGGATGGGGCCCCCGGTGACGCCAATCCGGGCGACGTAAACTGCCTTGTTCTTGTTGTCATCATAGAGGGCTTCTGAACCGATCTTTGTCTGACCTGTCACCTAGGACCTGTTTGCCTTGGGAGACCCGACCAGGGGCATGAAGCCCCCGACAACATAGCTCCCGGGATCATTCGGGCGCTCAAACCCCTCCACCACGTTAAGGTGTCGGTTCAAGGAGAGGCCCCTATAAATCACATATGTAAATCACAACATAATGAACCAATTACAAAAGCAACAGAACAAAGCTGTAGTCATGATAGTTCATTTGTTTATTAATTATAAAAACATATTGGGTTTCTGTCTGATGGTTCAACATCAAGAATTCAAATCAATGGTCACAAGAAAGAACCGCTGACTCTGGAAAGAGGGTTGAACCAGGGCAGTGACTGGTCCCCCCTCCTTTTTGCTTTGTACCCGGAACCATTGGCCCAATAAATCAGAATCAGAATCAGAAAAGGTTTATTGCCATTGTCATTGTCTCATCAATTCAGTGCAACATAAAACAAAAAACAATGAATAAGTCATTAAGTCAGTGGGTGAACAGTGCAGTGAGTGATAGTGTTTAAGAACATTAATAGTGTCTAATTTATATTCACGGTGTTTCTCAAATGATGAGATGGAGCATGAAGTTCTAGAAATGTCCAAACCCAACGTGATGCACTCTTTTCAAAAAATTGGCCCAATGTCTGGATACAAATTTGATGTACACTAACTTAAATCATCTCATTCTGACCTTTATAAAGACCTGCAAACGGTATTGTCCTCCATAAAGATCTGTCAACTATTTTGAGAGAAAATTTAACCTTATCCCTTATCAAGTCAAAGGTTGAAACTTAAAAAATGAAAATGTTGCTGTTCCAGACTCTTCCAATTTTCATCCCCAACTGGCTGTTTGATGAGTGGAATAAAACAATCTCAAGATTTCAATAGCAAGGCAAAAAGAAAAAAAGAAAAAACTTGCATCCAATTCAAAACTCGACCCTTTATATAAGGAAATTGGAGGTTGGAGTTTACCTCGTCTGAAACATGACTTTATTTCAGCTCAAATCAGAACAATGGAGTGGAACCTTCCAGGACGATGGAGGGTCCACGTAGTCACGATACACAAAGTCAAGGAAAAATGTGACTTATTCCCTGTAACTTTGTTTAATGCAATGTAAAGTTACACGGTGTAACTTTACATTGCATTAAACTGATATATCATATGCATTTCTTCTATAATAAAAGCGAGTTCCAGGATGATGGCTGCCTCTTTGGGCCGTGTCTGACAGGCTGCGGTTTTCTGTCTTTATTAGTAGTTCACCCGATGAGAACTAATATTTCTTCGTGTGTCCGGACATATAATGAGCTTGGCAGCCCGGTGCAACGCTCCGCTCTTTTTCACACTTTTTTCACACTTATTATGCTTTATCTTTTGTATTTTATAAAAAAAATTCTACTTTAGTTCTCCAGAAGAGAATCTTTTAGAGCACGAGTCACATATTTCTTCACCAAACACGATGAGGCCTCGTTCTGCATTTCTGTCCATGTTTTAGTCTAGGATCGTTCTCATGCTCTTTATTTGTTGCATTCGGGGAAACAGGTTAAACATTACAGCATTGTCCATATTCTGAGTCTGTTTTCCCACAGTGTGGGTTTGATATGATGTCATGACGTCAGGTTTAGGATTGTTTGTTCTCCACAGGGCTGTGTACTTTCCCTCCTGCTCTTCTCCCTGTGACAAACTGCTGCACCTGCAGCGACATCCCATGACGACACCACCCTCATCACCATGACGACACCGCCCTCATCACCATGACGACACCGCCCTCATCACCATGACGACACCGCCCTCATCACCATGACGACACCGCCCTCATCACCATGACGACACCGCCCTCATCACCATGACGACACCGCCCTCATCACCATGACGACACCACCTTCATCACCATGACGACACCACCCTCATCACCATGACGACACCGCCCTCATCACCATGACGACACCGCCCTCATCACCATGACGACACCGCCCTCATCACCATGACGACACCGCCCTCATCACCACGACGATCAAGGGCCTCTGCTGGTCGGGTAAGAAGCTCTGGCAGGATTGTTCTCCCACTTTTTTAATCACACTTTAGGCTTCCAGCCTGGACAATTGTTATCTGGACATTTACGCATACAAATCGCTCTTTCTTGAACTGTGTGTGTTTTGTGTATTATTTTTTCTGTGAACTATCTCCAACTCGGGTTCAACAATAGGCGATTAGCCCCTTGGATTGGTTCTTCCTGTTAAAATTTCTCATGATTGATCCTCTTCTAACTGAAAGTGCACTTTAAACTTTAATTTTAACTTTACCTCTAAACAAGTTTGTTCTGTAGAGTGGAAATATTGGTGTTGTCACTACCGTTGTTTTTCGTATTTGTGGTACATGGTACAACCGCACGTGTTATTATTATTTTACCACTTCTCCTTGAGTCAGATCTTATCCTCTGACTAGACTAAACTAGTCATAATTGCTCATTTTCGTTGCGTGCTAGTTACAGGAGCCACCATCAGCTCCTCATCAAGAAGCTCCAGCAGAGGATGAACTTCCTGCAGCAGCTGAGGAAAGACAAACTGACAGAGGAGATGATGGTGCAGTTCTACACGGCCATCATTGAGTCCATCCTCACCTCCTCCATCACCTCCTCCAGCACCGTGTGGTACACTGGAGCCACAGCCAGGGACAAACAGAGACTACAGCGCCCTCTGATGAGAAGGTGATCGGCTGCAGACTTCCATCTCTGCAGGACCTGTACGTCTCCAGGACTCTGGGACGAGCAGGTCGGATCACAGCCCACTCCTCTCACTCTGGACACGGACTATTTGAGCCACTCCCCTCAGGCAGGAGGCCTCTCCCCTCAGCCTGGAGGCCACTCCCCTCAGGCAGAAGCTATGATCCATCCGGACCAGAACCTCCTGCCAAGAACAGCTTCCTCCCTTTTGCCATTGGACTCACTTTAATAATGAATGTAAATAATAATAATAATAATTTTGATTCAGATTTGAGTGACCTGGCAAAAGGTAAATTGACTTGGCTACTTCAACAACGTCTACACAAGATCAATGCCTTTTCACTGTGATCAACTAGCAGAGGTCACCTCATCGCCTCCTGCACTCATCTACTGTAGTGGAAATCTTTAAACTCCACAGAGGAGAGGGTCAGAGGAGAGGGTCAGAGGAGAGGGAGAGGAGGGGCTGGGCAGAGGCTGATGAAGAGGCTGATGAAGAGGCTGATGAAGAGGCTGCTGGAGCAGAGTGCACCAGGGCCGCTCGGTGAGCAGCAGCTGGTTTGCTTCCTGCCTGTTCTTCCCTGTGAAATCCACCATCTGCCGCCAACAAAACAACTAATTTATAAACTGTCAACTCCAGGGCCGCCTTTATCTATCAAGTGACCGCTATGCAAATCCTCTCATCTAATTACCACAGCACATTGTCAAAAAGCTACAGTTTCATCATTTCCACTTTTAAGTTTTAATTATTTATTTTTCTCCTAAACAATAGTTTTTTTGTGTGTGATTGGTGACAGTGGCGTTTTGAGCTCCTGGTGCTCTGCCTGGTGCAGACACAGTGTGAGTGTGGGCCTGGTCTGGGCGCAGTGACGAGACGCCGTGGCTAATTGTGCCTGATGCAACGCTGATGCACATCAGCGTTAATTAAAACGAGGTTTCAGTTTGAAGGAGGATTCTTCTGATGTGGTGTGACCCTGTGATGAAGCTGAGCATGTTGTGACAGGCGAGGGCAGTAAAATCTTTTGTGGCTTTTGAGGGAGAACTTGTATAGCACAATGCAGACTGAGCATTGCATATCGACTGTTCTTATACAATTCTATATGGTTTAAGCACTGAAAGTGAACAAGACAAACTCAATCAAGACATCAATTTAAAATGTCTTTACTTAACATGTTTTTGTTCAAAAACATGACACAGAGCGCGAGCAAACTGAAGCAAAACATCCAACATTGTCCAGCAAATGAGTCCAAAGTCTGTCAAAAAGGTGCATTTTTGATAGAATGTTTATGACTTCTGATTATGACGTCAGAAACATGAAGTTGCTCTGCTACTGACGAAATTTGCCTTAAATATAATTGTTTTACCTCCATAATCCCAGGAAAAGATAAGTAACCAGGGAAAACACAAGACTGGTAACAGGAGCCAAACAAACAAAAGTGACGGACTGTGGCCTCAAGATCTTCTTTTATAGTGGAGAAAAGAGGAGTATAGTTCTTCTCTCATCTTGTTGGTAGTTCTTTATGGAGGGCCACACTGAAATATTTAAGAAATTATGTTTACATTTAAATGGGTAAGTAAGAGAGAATTACATATTTTTGTACATTCAGTTTGTATCCAGACATTGGACCAATATCATGAAGTTTCAATTCAATTTATTTTTGTAACGCCCAAAATCACAACAACGGTTGCCTCTGACAACGGCGACAGTGAAAAACCAATTAAGCAATGTCCATGGGGACGAGGGACGATGTCCCAGAGTCCTCTGTCCTTAGAACCAGGAAAAACTACAAAAACCTCCTTGAGAAAAAGTAGAAGCCTGGAGGAGAACCAGCTCTTCAGGAGGAGAACCAGTTCTTCAGGAGGAGAACCAGCTCTTCAGGAGGAGAACCAGCTCTTCAGGAGGAGAACCAGCCCTTCAGGAGGAGAACCAGCTCTTCAGGAGGAGAACCAGCTCTTCCAGGCAGATGAAGGCAAGGCAAGGCAAGGCAAGTTTATTTGTAGAGCACATTTCATACACAAGGCAATTCAAAGTGCTTCACAGCAGGAAAAATGCATTCAAATCACAAAGAAATTACAGAAACAGAAATACAATAAAATTAACTAAATTAAAAATTATCAATCCAACTGATTGTCTAAACTAATAAAATCACAAACAAAAGAGAAGAGTGCAAAGAAAAAATCCTTTCAGTCATATGCGCAGCTAAACAAAACTGTTTTTAGCTTAGATTTGAACATTGTCAGAGTAGAAGCCTGTCTCACATCTTCAGGAAGACTGTTCCAGATTTTAGCTGCATAAAACTGAAACGCAGATTCCCCATGTTTTTTTCTGACTCTGGCACCAGCAGGAGGCCGGTCCCTGAGGTCCTCAGAGTCCGAGATGGTTCATATGGCACTAACATATCCAAGATGTACTTTGGTGCTAGGCCATGGAGAGACTTGTACACAAGCAGAGCTGCTTTAAAGTCTATTCTCTGAGCCACAGGGGGCAGTGCAGAGACCTGAGAACAGGACTAATGTGATCATACTTCCTGGTTCTAGTCAGGACCCAAGCAGCAGCGTTCTGGATGTACTGCAGCTGTTTTACAGCTCGTTTGGAGAGACCAGTGAGCAGGCCGTTACAGTAGTCTAATCTACTGGAGACAAACGCATGGATAAGTCTCTCTAAATCTGGTTTTGACACTATATTTTTGATTTTGGCAATGTTTTTTAGATGGTAAAAAGCTGCTGATGTTATTGATTTGACGTGGCTGTTAAAGTTCAAGTCTGAGTCCATTATTACCCCCAGATTTCTAATTTGGTTTGTAGGTTTTAGAGCGAGACTCTGGAGGTGACCGCTAACACTTTCTCTTTGTTTCTGTGGGCCAAAAACGATTATTTCAGTCTTGTCTGAGTTCAGCTGGAGAAAGTTGTTTTGCATCCACAAACTGATCTGTTGGATGCAGTGACAGAGTGAATCTACTGGTCCATATTCACCTGCCGATAGTGAAACATAGATCTGAGTGTCGTCTGCATAATTGTGATAGGACACATTTTCACTGCGTATCAACTGACCCAACGGCAGCATGTAGAGGTTGAACAGAAGGGGACCCAGGACTGACCCTTGGGGCACTCCACAGGTCAGGGTCATGTGGTCTGAGACACAGCTACCAATTTCAACAAAGTACTTCCTGTCTTCCAGATAGGACCTTAACCAGTTTAGGGCAGTGCCAGTGATGCCCACCCAGTCCTCTAGTCTCTGTAAGAGGATCCCATGATCGACAGTGTCAAAAGCAGCACTCAGATCTAACAGAATTAAGACTGAGGCTTTGCCCGTGTCAGTGTTCAGGCGGATGTCATTTGTCACCTTGACAAGAGCAGTCTCAGTGCTGTGATGAGGTCTAAAACCTGACTGAAAAACATCAAATGAGTTGTTTATTAAGAGGAAATCTGTGACTGTTTTAAACAACCTTTTCAAGGACTTTGCCCAAAAATGGCAGATTAGAGATGGGCCGATAATGACTCAGTACTGCGGCATCAAGACTGCTCTTCTTTAGGAGAGGCTTTATGACCGCAGTTTTCAAAGACATTGGGAATGTTCCAGATTGAAGCGACATGTTAACTATGTGAGTGAATGGTGCTAACAAACTGTTCAGCACAGACTTTAGAAATCTGGTGGGTAACACATCAAGGCAGCATGTAGATGAACTCAGACTGGTGATGATCTCATGGACAGTTTTGTCAGTTACTGGTGCAAAGTGAGTTAGCTCTAAGTGTCTTGGTGGTTTTAGGGTAATTTTGTTCATTGTGGGATTTATATCATTTTTAATGCCCTGAACTTTGTCATTAAAGAATAATGCAAACTCATTACACTTGGATGTGGAAATGAGTTCTAACGGCAGCTGAGCTGGAGGGTTTGTTAATCTGTTTACTGTGGCAAACAGGACACGCGAGTTGTTACTGCAGCTTCCAATTATTTCAGAAAAATATCTTTCCCTAGTTCTACATAAGATTAGGTTGTACATGTTCAGCTTCTCTTTGTAAATCTCTTTTTGAACCTGGAGCTTTGACTTGCGCCATTTCCGTTCGGCCCTGCGGCACTCCCTTTTCTGTGCCCTGACCGAATCATCATTTCTCCACGGCAACTTCTGCTTATTTTTAACCATTTTAGCCTTTATAGGGGCGATGGTGTCCAGAACATTCAAAACACTCGATGTAACAGAGTTCAACAAATCATTTACATTAGAACATGAGACATTTTCAAAGTTGATCATTTCCATAAACAGTGCACCTGTGCCATCACTTATGTGTCTCCTCTGAACAACTGCAGGACCAACCGGAGGTTTGGGAGAAACAGACAGGTCGAAGAAGACACAGAAATGATCAGACAGAGCAACATCGATCACATTAACATTTGAAATATTTACCCCCTTTGTAATTATGAGATCTAGAGTGTGTCCTTTGCTGTGGGTGGGGCCTCTCACATGCTGAGTAAGACTGAAGGTTTCAAGGACAGCATCAAGCTCTTTAGCGTTTCTGTCACAAATATTATCAACATGCACGTTGAAACCACCTGTAATGACCAAATCATCAAAGTCTGTGCATACGACTGAAACATCTCAGTAAAATCATCAATAAAACTTTGGCAGTGCTGGGAAGGCTTGTATAAAACAATGAAGAGAATGGATGGAGACCGTTTTAGCTCCATTTTAAAGGATACATACTCAAATGATGAAAACACCCCAAAAGACAACCTGCGGGTAATTATTTAATCTCTAAAGATAGCACAGACTCCACCCCCTTTTTTGTTTTCTCGTGTTTCAGATTCAAACTTAAAGTTGAGTGGAGCAGATTCTATCAGATTAAGGACCATCCCTACGGGTAGAGACCGCTTCACCAGGAAAGGAGCGTCTGGGTCCACAGGTCCTCAGCAGTGAGAAAACAAAAAAGAAAAGGCAATGAACAGTTTGCAGGTGGAATTAAATATTAAATATTGTTTGATAGAAAAAGTGTTTATCAGAGGATAGAGCTCAAGCTGCCATACTTCCCCCAGAGTTGCTCCTAGGGCAGTGGAGCTGAAACTGTAGCTTTATATTACTGTAGCTTTATATTTCAAAGAGGAACGTTTAAAGCCGAGACAAGAGACTGTGTCGGCCTCTTTAACATGGACAGGAGCTTATTCCATAACACAGGAGCTCTACCTCCTACTGTGCTTTTAGAGACTCTTGGCACCACCAGAAGGCTCTACCTCCTACTGTGCTTTTAGAGACTCTTGGGACCACCAGAAGGCTCTACCTCCCACTGTGCTTTTAGAGACTCTTGGCACCAGAATGCTCTACCTCCTTCTGTGCTTTTAGAGACTCTTGGCACCACCAGAAGGCCAGCATTGAGAGTGAAGCGCTCTGTTTGGATGATATGGTTCTAGAGCATCTTTGAGGTGGGAGGGGCCATGTCATTTATGGCTTTGTAAATCAGGAGGAGGAGTTTAAATGTGATTATAAACTGGACAGGAGCCAGTGAAGAGATTCCAGCACCGACGTAATGTGCTCTCTTCTTCTTCTTTGCATTTTAAGTCAATGCATCACATGGGTATTGAATTTTCTGATTTGGTCAGATACGGTAATTCATTTTTGTAACCCCCAAAATCACAACAGCAGTTCCCTCGGAGGGCGACAGTGAAAACAGTATAAGAAATGATGCATAGCAGGCCATCTTCTTTGTTCTATCCCATCAAATGAGACACCATAAAATTGTTCCTGAATGTCTAATATATTGGGCCAATCGTTCCAGGTTCAAAGCAATCAGAAGGGGAGACCAAGCACTATCCTGCTTTACCCCTCTCTCCAAAGTCCGTCAAAGTGACCATTTATTTTAAATATTGATGTTGGGCCATTGTAAAGAGCCCCAATCTTTTTTATTATTTTTCACTAGCAAGGACCACGACTCCAGCTACGATGCAAAGTGTTTATTGACATACGAGAAACATGAATAACACAAGTGTACAGATGTTGATGCTGTTTTGGGGCTTCTGGTGATGAGGGCTGCATGCTCCTGGGCATCAATACCCCAAAAGAAGCTTAACAGAGGCAGTGCCGATTGGCGGACTGGAGATCT
This sequence comes from Eucyclogobius newberryi, assembly GCF_026437365.1. Taxonomy (NCBI): domain Eukaryota; kingdom Metazoa; phylum Chordata; class Actinopteri; order Gobiiformes; family Gobiidae; genus Eucyclogobius; species Eucyclogobius newberryi. Next base: position 1,607,009 of record NW_027315724.1, read on the forward strand.
CAGAGGTTATGGTGGGTGTAGACCTTGAAGGCCATGGAGAACCGGTGTTCCATGATATAATGAGGCGGTCAATGTCTCCTTGACTAGAAGCAGATGTGGTAACGTCAATGCGGGAAAAAGTCCGGTAGGAAATGTGGGGACCAGGCGAGGATCTACTTTAAGTAAGGGATAAACCAGAGCCTGATGCAAACTTGATTGGTAAAGAGGATTGAGTCTGAAGGGGAGGCGCCCCTTAACACCCAGTATGTAAAGTTCTGGAAGATTGCAAAGGAGCTCAAAACAGATTCTAGCTTGAACAAGTCAATCGTGTTTGAAGTACCACTGTGATCTTGCTTGTTTGAGGGGTTCACATATCATTATGTCCAGCTCATCAATACACAAATGGCTCATGAGGTATCCGGACGGACATTCTACTTTTAAAATGACTGCTTCGTTAACAGCTTTTCCTGATGATGATGTGTCAGTTTGGTGACCGTCGGATGAAAACCCCAGAACTAGTTCATTCAAATATGAGGGCAGGATTTTTGATGTGTAAAGTTTGAGCCATAATGGCCGACCTGGGTGGTTTATGGCGTTACTGAGCCACTTTGTAACATAGAATCTTGACGACTTTATGGAATGTACATTTGAGCCCAGCTCTAAATCTGTGCCAATTTTAAAGACTTTGCAATTTGGATCCTCTGGCGGAGGAGGAAGCCGGACAGACTTGGCCGCATTGTGAGGGTCTGTTGGGAACGTCTAGTGGAGCCCTCTGTCAGGAGGGTCTTCAACTCACACCTCCGGGAGAGCTTCTCCATGTCCCGGGGGAGGATGTGGTCTGAGTGGACCATGTTCTCCACCTCAAGTGTCAATGCGGCTGCTCGGAGCTGTGGTCACATGGTCTCCGGTGCCTGTCGCGGCGACAAATCCCGAACCCGGTGGTGGACACCGGAGGTAAGGGATGCCATCAGGGTTTTAACTTTATTAACTATTTCAATATTTTTCCCCTGTGTTTTCACTCAAATTTTCTTTACCATTTACTTGCATATTTATCATTGTTTACTACTTGATGTTTGCGTTTCCCCTCAACATTTTACAGTTACAGCTCAGCTCTTGCTCGAGGGTTTTCCCCTTCGTCTGTCACACTCGGGCCCTAATAAAAGTATAAATCTGCTCCATTTCATACTCTCACTCTGGCACAGGACAGTTCTACTCTGACTTGCCAATATTTTTGGGAAGAATCCAGCAAACAATCCAGTATCGTTTTGACACCAGCATCGTCTTGACACCAGCATCGTTTTGACAAGCTTTTACAGTGTTGCAGGAGGCGCAGCACGTGCTTTGTGAGTGAAGAGTCAAGTTCTCTCTCTAAAGTCACTGTTTGTGACTTGGCTCTTCTGAAGAAAGATAAAGCAGCAGTCCCGCTCTGGCCCCGCCCATTTAATCCTGGGTGTGAGTATCCATGACAACGCAGGAGTGCAGGAGACAGGGCAGTGAGACAAGAATGAGCCCAATAAAGATTACAGTAAGACGATTCATTTAAGATGCAAATAAAACCTAGATGACAATGTAAAGAGTTCATAGCCTTTTAAAGCCAATTAAACTCAGATGGACTAAGTCCATATTCTTTATAAATATCAGGCTCATAAACATGTTATTAGAGTCATAAAGAGCGTGATAATCATCCAAACTGTGCCAGAACAATCAAGATTGTATTCAGCGATATGATGTGCTCAGGTCAGTGCTCTCAGGTCCATGCTCAGGTCAGTGCTCAGGTCAGTGCTCTCAGGTCAGTGCTCAGGTCAGTGCTCAGGTCAGTGCTCAGGTCAGTGCTCAGGTCAGTGCTCTCAGGTCAGTGCTCAGGTCAGTGCTCAGGTCAGTGCTCAGGTCAGTGCTCTCAGGTCAGTGCTCAGGTCAGTGCTCAGGTCAGTGCTCAGGTCAGTGCTCAGGTCAGTGCTCAGGTCAGTGCTCTCAGGTCAGTGCTCAGGTCAGTGCTCAGGTCAGTGCTCTCAGGTCAGTGCTCAGGTCAGTGCTCAGGTCAGTGCTCAGGTCAGTGCTCAGGTCAGTGCTCAGGTCAGTGCTCTCAGGTCAGTGCTCAGGTCAGTGCTCAGGTCAGTGCTCTCAGGTCAGTGCTCAGGTCAGTGCTCAGGTCAGTGCTCTCAGGTCAGTGCTCAGGTCAGTGCTCAGGTCAGTGCTCAGGTCAGTGCCCAGGTCAGTGCCCAGGTCAGTGCTCAGGTCAGTGCCCAGGTCAGTGCTCAGGTCAGTGCTCAGGTCAGGCAGCATCATTAGAACACGTTTTACAATATGTTTCTAATCTTGTCTCTGTTAAAATAGATCGAGGCAGATTCAGAAGTCTAATGAGGCGACAGCAGGGGGTGAAATGTCCTCCTCTGCACCCGTCGCTCCTCTGCACCCGTCGCTCCTCTGCACCCGTCGCTCCTCTGCACCCGTCGCTCCTCTGCACCCGTCGCTCCTCTGCACCCGTCGCTCCTCTGCACCCGTCGCTCCTCTGCACCCGTCGCTCCTCTGCACCCGTCGCTCCTCTGCACCCGTCGCTCCTGGTGAGTTGTGATTTTGAGCGTTACATTTGCTTGTGTGACGTCACATTCACGATTACAATTGTAGTGGAGTAAAATAGAAAGCTCTGCGGTCAGAGTTTAGATCCTTCTGAGTAAAAAGTGAGTGAGATATTAAAAGCTCCGATGCGTTCGTAGCGTCTGCAGCGTTCGCAGCGTCTGCAGCGTTCGCACCGTCTGCAGCGTTCGCAGCGTCTGCAGCGTTCGCAGCGTTCGCGGTGTCTGCAGTGTCTGCAGCGTCTGCAGCGTTCGCGGTGTCTGCAGTGTCTGCAGCGTCTGCAGCGTTCGCAGCGTCTGCAGCGTTCGCAGCGTCTGCAGCGTTCGCGGCGTCTGCAGCGTTCGCAGCGTCTGCAGCGTTCGCACCGTCTGCAGCGTTCGCAGCGTCTGCAGCGTTCGCAGCGTTCGCGGTGTCTGCAGTGTCTGCAGCGTCTGCAGCGTTCGCGGTGTCTGCAGTGTCTGCAGCGTCTGCAGCGTTCGCAGCGTCTGCAGCGTTCGCAGCGTCTGCAGCGTTCGCGGCGTCTGCAGCGTTCGCAGCGTTCGCAGCGTTCGCGGTGTCTGTGAAGCGTCTGCAGCGTTCGCGGTGTCTGCAGCGTCTGCAGCGTTCGCAGCGTTCGCGGTGTCTGCAGCGTCTGCAGCGTTCGCAGCGTCTGCAGCGTTCGCGGCGTCTGCAGCGTTCGCGGCGTCTGCAGCGTTCGCAGCGTTCGCAGCGTTCGCGGTGTCTGCAGCGTCTGCAGCGTTCGCAGCGTTCGCAGCGTTAGCAGCGTCTGCAGCGTTCGCAGCGTCTGCAGCGTTCGCAGCGTTAGCAGCGTCTGCAGCGTTCGCAGCGTCTGTAGCGTTCGCAGCGTCTGCAGCGTTCGCACCGTCTGCAGCGTTCGCAGCGTCTGCAGCGTTCGCAGCGTTCGCGGTGTCTGCAGTGTCTGCAGCGTCTGCAGCGTTCGCGGTGTCTGCAGTGTCTGCAGCGTCTGCAGCGTTCGCAGCGTCTGCAGCGTTCGCAGCGTCTGCAGCATTCGCAGCGTTCGCGGTGTCTGCAGCGTCTGCAGCGTTCGCGGTGTCTGCAGCGTCTGCAGCGTTCGCAGCGTTCGCGGTGTCTGCAGCGTCTGCAGCGTTCGCAGCGTTCGCAGCGTTCGCGGTGTCTGCAGCGTTTGCAACGTCTGCAGCGTTCGCAGCGTTAGCAGCGTCTGCAGCGTTCGCAGCGTCTGCAGCGTTCGCAGCGTTAGCAGCGTCTGCAGCGTTCGCAGCGTCTGCAGCGTTCGCAGCGTCTGCAGCGTTCGCAGCGTTAGCAGCGTCTGCAGCGTTCGCAGCGTCTGCAGCGTTCGCAGCGTTAGCAGCGTCTGTAGCGTTCGCAGCGTCTGCAGCGTTCGCAGCGTCTGCAGCGTTCGCAGCGTCTGCAGCGTTCGCAGCGTCTGCAGCGTTCGCAGCGTTCGCGGTGTCTGCAGTGTCTGCAGCGTCTGCAGCGTTCGCGTTGTCTGCAGTGTCTGCAGCGTCTGCAGCGTTCGCAGCGTCTGCAGCGTTCGCAGCGTCTGCAGCGTTCGCAGCGTCTGCAGCGTTCGCAGCGTCTGCAGCGTTCGCAGCGCCTGCAGCGTTCGCAGCGTCTGCAGCGTTCGCGGCGTCTGCAGCGTTCGCAGCGTTCGCGGTGTCTGCAGCGTCTGCAGCGTTCGCAGCGTCTGCAGCGTTCGCAGCGTCTGCAGCGTCCGCAGCGTTCGCAGCGTCTGCAGCGTTCGCAGCGTCTGCAGCGTTCGCAACGTCTGCAGCGTTCGCAGCGTTAGCAGCGTCTGCAGCGTTCGCAGCATCTGCATTGTTCGCAGCGTCTGCATTGTTCGCAGCGTTCGCAGTGTCTGCAGCGTCTGCAGCGTTCGCAGCGTCTGCAGCGTTCGCAACGTCTGCAGCGTTCGCAGCGTTAGCAACGTCTGCAGCGTTAGCAGCGTCTGCAGCGTTCGCAGCGTCTGTAGCGTTCGCAGCGTTCGCAGCGTCCGCAGCGTCTGTAGCGTTCGCAGTGTCCGCAGCGTCTGCAGAGTCCGCAGCGTCTGTAGCGTTCGCAGTGTCCGCAGCGTCTGCAGAGTCCGCAGCGTCTGTAGCGTCCACAGCGTTCGCAGCATCTGCAGCGTCCGCAGCGTCCGCAGTGTTCGCAGCATCTGTGGCGTCCGCAGCGTCTGCAGCGTCTGCAGCGTTCGCAGCGTCTGCAGCGTTCGCAGCGTTCGCGGTGTCTGCAGCGTCTGCAGCATTCGCAGCGTTCGCGGTGTCTGCAGCGTCTGCAGCGTTCGCGGTGTCTGCAGCGTCTGCAGCGTTCGCAGCGTTCGCGGCGTCTGCAGCGTCCGCAGCGTTAGCAGCGTCTGCAGCGTTCGCAGCGTCTGCAGCGTTCGCAGCGTTAGCAGCGTCTGCAGCGTTCGCAGCGTCTGTAGCGTCTGCAGCGTTCGCAGCGTTCGCAGCGTTCGCGGTGTCTGCAGTGTCTGCAGCGTCTGCAGCGTTCGCAGCGTTCGCGGTGTCTGCAGTGTCTGCAGCGTCTGCAGCGTTCGCAGCGTTCGCGGCGTCTGCAGCGTTCGCAGCGTCTGAAGCGTTCGCAGCGTCTGCAGCGTTCGCAGCGTCTGCAGCGTTCGCAGCGTCTGCAGCGTTCGCAGCGTCTGCAGCGTTCGCAGCGTCTGCAGCGTTCGCGGCGTCTGCAGCGTTCGCAGCGTTCGCGGTGTCTGCAGCGTCTGCAGCATTCGCAGCGTTCGCGGGGTCTGCAGCGTCTGCAGCGTTCGCAGCGTCTGCAGCGTTCGCAGCGTCTGCAGCGTCCGCAGCGTTCGCAGCGTCTGCAGCGTTCGCAGCGTCTGCAGCGTTCGCAACGTCTGCAGCGTTCGCAGCGTTAGCAGCGTCTGCAGCATCTGCATTGTTCGCAGCGTCTGCATTGTTCGCAGCGTTCGCAGTGTCTGCAGCGTCTGCAGCGTTCGCAGCGTCTGCAGCGTTCGCAACGTCTGCAGCGTTCGCAGCGTTAGCAACGTCTGCAGCGTTAGCAGCGTCTGCAGCGTTCGCAGCGTCTGTAGCGTTCGCAGCGTTCGCAGCGTCCGCAGCGTCTGCAGCGTCCGCAGCGTCTGTAGCGTTCGCAGTGTCCGCAGCGTCTGCAGAGTCCGCAGCGTCTGTAGCGTCCACAGCGTTCGCAGCATCTGCAGCGTCCGCAGCGTCCGCAGTGTTCGCAGCATCTGTGGCGTCCGCAGCGTCTGCAGCGTCTGCAGCGTTCGCAGCGTCTGCAGCGTTCGCAGCGTTCGCGGTGTCTGCAGCGTCTGCAGCATTCGCAGCGTTCGCGGTGTCTGCAGCGTCTGCAGCGTTCGCGGTGTCTGCAGCGTCTGCAGCGTTCGCAGCGTTCGCGGCGTCTGCAGCGTCCGCAGCGTTAGCAGCGTCTGCAGCGTTCGCAGCGTCTGCAGCGTTCGCAGCGTTAGCAGCGTCTGCAGCGTTCGCAGCGTCTGTAGCGTCTGCAGCGTTCGCAGCGTTCGCGGTGTCTGCAGTGTCTGCAGCGTCTGCAGCGTTCGCAGCGTTCGCGGTGTCTGCAGTGTCTGCAGCGTCTGCAGCGTTCGCAGCGTTCGCGGTGTCTGCAGTGTCTGCAGCGTCTGCAGCGTTCGCAGCGTCTGCAGCGTTCGCAGCGTCTGCAGCGTTCGCAGCGTCTGCAGCGTTCGCAGCGTCTGCAGCGTTCGCAGCGTCTGCAGCGTTCGCAGCGTCTGCAGCGTTCGCGGCGTCTGCAGCGTTCGCAGCGTTCGCGGTGTCTGCAGCGTCTGCAGCGTTCGCAGCGTCTGCAGCGTTCGCAGCACTGCAGCGTCCGCAGCGTTCGCAGCGTCTGCAGCGTTCGCAGCGTCTGCAGCGTTCGCAACGTCTGCAGCGTTCGCAGCGTTAGCAGCGTCTGCAGCATCTGCATTGTTCGCAGCGTCTGCATTGTTCGCAGCGTTCGCAGTGTCTGCAGCGTCTGCAGCGTTCGCAGCGTCTGCAGCGTTCGCAGCGTTAGCAACGTTCGCAGCGTCCGCAGCGTCCGCAGCGTCTGCAGCGTCCGCAGCGTCTGTAGCGTTCGCAGCGTCCGCAGCGTCTGCAGAGTCCGCAGCGTCTGTAGAGTCCACAGCGTTCGCAGCATCTGCAGCGTCCGCAGCGTCCGCAGTGTTCGCAGCATCTGTGGCGTCCGCAGCATCTGCAGCGTCTGCAGCGTCTGCAGCGTTCGCAGCGTCTGCAGCGTTCGCAGCGTTCGCGGTGTCTGCAGCGTCTGCAGCATTCGCAGCGTTCGCGGTGTCTGCAGCGTCTGCAGCGTTCGCGGTGTCTGCAGCGTCTGCAGCGTTCGCAGCGTTCGCGGTGTCTGCAGCGTCTGCAGCGTTCGCAGCGTCTGCAGCGTTCGCAGCGTCTGCAGCGTCCGCAGCGTTCGCAGCGTCTGCAGCGTTCGCAGCATCTGCAGCGTCTGCAGCGTTCGCAGCGTCTGCAGCGTTCGCAGCGTCTGCAGCGTCCGCAGCGTTCGCAGCGTCTGCAGCGTCTGCAGCGTTCGCAACGTCTGCATTGTTCGCAGCGTTCGCAGTGTCTGCAGCGTCTGCAGCGTTCGCAGCGTCTGCAGCGTTCGCAACGTCTGCAGCGTTCGCAGCGTCTGCAGCGTTCGCAGCGTCTGCAGCGTTCGCAACGTCTGCAGCGTTCGCAGCGTTAGCAGCGTCTGCAGCGTTCGCAGCATCTGCATTGTTCGCAGCGTCTGCATTGTTCGCAGCGTTCGCAGTGTCTGCAGCGTCTGCAGCGTTCGCAGCGTCTGCAGCGTTCGCAACGTCTGCAGCGTTAGCAACGTCTGCAGCGTTAGCAGCGTCTGTAGCGTTCGCAGCGTTCGCAGCGTCCGCAGCGTCTGCAGCGTCCGCAGCGTCTGTAGCGTTCGCAGCGTCCGCAGCGTCTGCAGAGTCCGCAGCGTCTGTAGCGTCCACAGCGTTCGCAGCATCTGCAGCGTCCGCAGCGTCCGCAGTGTTCGCAGCATCTGTGGCGTCCGCAGCATCTGCAGCGTCTGCAGCGTTCGCAGCGTCTGCAGCGTCCGCAGCGTTCGCAGCGTCTGCAGCGTTCGCAGCGTCTGCAGCGTTCGCAACGTCTGCATTGTTCGCAGCGTTCGCAGCGTCTGCAGCGTTCGCAACGTCTGCAGCGTTCGCAGCGTCTGCAGCGTTCGCAGCGTCTGCAGCGTTCGCAACGTCTGCAGCGTTCGCAGCGTTAGCAGCGTCTGCAGCGTTCGCAGCATCTGCATTGTTCGCAGCGTCTGCATTGTTCGCAGCGTTCGCAGTGTCTGCAGCGTCTGCAGCGTTCGCAGCGTCTGCAGCGTTCGCAACGTCTGCAGCGTTAGCAACGTCTGCAGCGTTAGCAGCGTCTGCAGCGTTCGCAGCGTTAGCAGCGTCTGCAGCGTTCGCAGCGTTCGCGGTGTCTGCAGCGTCTGCAGCGTTCGCGGTGTCTGCAGCGTCTGCAGCGTTCGCAGCGTTCGCGGCGTCTGCAGCGTCCGCAGCGTTAGCAGCGTCTGCAGCGTTCGCAGCGTCTGCAGCGTTCGCAGCGTTAGCAGCGTCTGCAGCGTTCGCAGCGTCTGTAGCGTCTGCAGCGTTCGCAGCGTTCGCGGTGTCTGCAGTGTCTGCAGCGTCTGCAGCGTTCGCAGCGTTCGCGGTGTCTGCAGTGTCTGCAGCGTCTGCAGCGTTCGCAGCGTTCGCGGTGTCTGCAGTTACTGCAGCGTCTGCAGCGTTCGCAGCGTCTGCAGCGTTCGCAGCGTCTGCAGCGTTCGCAGCGTCTGCAGCGTTCGCAGCGTCTGCAGCGTTCGCAGCGTCTGCAGCGTTCGCGGCGTCTGCAGCGTTCGCAGCGTTCGCGGTGTCTGCAGCGTCTGCAGCGTTCGCAGCGTCTGCAGCGTTCGCAGCACTGCAGCGTCCGCAGCGTTCGCAGCGTCTGCAGCGTTCGCAGCGTCTGCAGCGTTCGCAACGTCTGCAGCGTTCGCAGCGTTAGCAGCGTCTGCAGCATCTGCATTGTTCGCAGCGTCTGCATTGTTCGCAGCGTTCGCAGTGTCTGCAGCGTCTGCAGCGTTCGCAGCGTCTGCAGCGTTCGCAGCGTTAGCAACGTTCGCAGCGTCCGCAGCGTCCGCAGCGTCTGCAGCGTCCGCAGCGTCTGTAGCGTTCGCAGCGTCCGCAGCGTCTGCAGAGTCCGCAGCGTCTGTAGAGTCCACAGCGTTCGCAGCATCTGCAGCGTCCGCAGCGTCCGCAGTGTTCGCAGCATCTGTGGCGTCCGCAGCATCTGCAGCGTCTGCAGCGTCTGCAGCGTTCGCAGCGTCTGCAGCGTTCGCAGCGTTCGCGGTGTCTGCAGCGTCTGCAGCATTCGCAGCGTTCGCGGTGTCTGCAGCGTCTGCAGCGTTCGCGGTGTCTGCAGCGTCTGCAGCGTTCGCAGCGTTCGCGGTGTCTGCAGCGTCTGCAGCGTTCGCAGCGTCTGCAGCGTTCGCAGCGTCTGCAGCGTCCGCAGCGTTCGCAGCGTCTGCAGCGTTCGCAGCATCTGCAGCGTCTGCAGCGTTCGCAGCGTCTGCAGCGTTCGCAGCGTCTGCAGCGTCCGCAGCGTTCGCAGCGTCTGCAGCGTCTGCAGCGTTCGCAACGTCTGCATTGTTCGCAGCGTTCGCAGTGTCTGCAGCGTCTGCAGCGTTCGCAGCGTCTGCAGCGTTCGCAACGTCTGCAGCGTTCGCAGCGTCTGCAGCGTTCGCAGCGTCTGCAGCGTTCGCAACGTCTGCAGCGTTCGCAGCGTTAGCAGCGTCTGCAGCGTTCGCAGCATCTGCATTGTTCGCAGCGTCTGCATTGTTCGCAGCGTTCGCAGTGTCTGCAGCGTCTGCAGCGTTCGCAGCGTCTGCAGCGTTCGCAACGTCTGCAGCGTTAGCAACGTCTGCAGCGTTAGCAGCGTCTGTAGCGTTCGCAGCGTTCGCAGCGTCCGCAGCGTCTGCAGCGTCCGCAGCGTCTGTAGCGTTCGCAGCGTCCGCAGCGTCTGCAGAGTCCGCAGCGTCTGTAGCGTCCACAGCGTTCGCAGCATCTGCAGCGTCCGCAGCGTCCGCAGTGTTCGCAGCATCTGTGGCGTCCGCAGCATCTGCAGCGTCTGCAGCGTTCGCAGCGTCTGCAGCGTCCGCAGCGTTCGCAGCGTCTGCAGCGTTCGCAGCGTCTGCAGCGTTCGCAACGTCTGCATTGTTCGCAGCGTTCGCAGCGTCTGCAGCGTTCGCAGCGTTAGCAGCGTCTGTAGCGTTCGCAGCGTCTGCAGCGTTCGCAGCGTCTGCAGCGTTCGCAGCGTCTGCAGCGTTCGCAGCGTCTGCAGCGTTCGCAGCGTTCGCGGTGTCTGCAGTGTCTGCAGCGTCTGCAGCGTTCGCGTTGTCTGCAGTGTCTGCAGCGTCTGCAGCGTTCGCAGCGTCTGCAGCGTTCGCAGCGTCTGCAGCGTTCGCAGCGTCTGCAGCGTTCGCAGCGTCTGCAGCGTTCGCAGCGCCTGCAGCGTTCGCAGCGTCTGCAGCGTTCGCGGCGTCTGCAGCGTTCGCAGCGTTCGCGGTGTCTGCAGCGTCTGCAGCGTTCGCAGCGTCTGCAGCGTTCGCAGCGTCTGCAGCGTCCGCAGCGTTCGCAGCGTCTGCAGCGTTCGCAGCGTCTGCAGCGTTCGCAACGTCTGCAGCGTTCGCAGCGTTAGCAGCGTCTGCAGCGTTCGCAGCATCTGCATTGTTCGCAGCGTTCGCAGTGTCTGCAGCGTCTGCAGCGTCTGCAGCGTCTGCAGCGTTCGCAGCGTCTGCAGCGTTCGCAGCGTTCGCGGTGTCTGCAGCGTCTGCAGCATTCGCAGCGTTCGCGGTGTCTGCAGCGTCTGCAGCGTTCGCGGTGTCTGCAGCGTCTGCAGCGTTCGCAGCGTTCGCGGCGTCTGCAGCGTCCGCAGCGTTAGCAGCGTCTGCAGCGTTCGCAGCGTCTGCAGCGTTCGCAGCGTTAGCAGCGTCTGCAGCGTTCGCAGCGTCTGTAGCGTCTGCAGCGTTCGCAGCGTTCGCGGTGTCTGCAGTGTCTGCAGCGTCTGCAGCGTTCGCAGCGTTCGCGGTGTCTGCAGTGTCTGCAGCGTCTGCAGCGTTCGCAGCGTTCGCGGTGTCTGCAGTGTCTGCAGCGTCTGCAGCGTTCGCAGCGTCTGCAGCGTTCGCAGCGTCTGCAGCGTTCGCAGCGTCTGCAGCGTTCGCAGCGTCTGCAGCGTTCGCAGCGTCTGCAGCGTTCGCAGCGTCTGCAGCGTTCGCGGCGTCTGCAGCGTTCGCAGCGTTCGCGGTGTCTGCAGCGTCTGCAGCGTTCGCAGCGTCTGCAGCGTTCGCAGCACTGCAGCGTCCGCAGCGTTCGCAGCGTCTGCAGCGTTCGCAGCGTCTGCAGCGTTCGCAACGTCTGCAGCGTTCGCAGCGTTAGCAGCGTCTGCAGCATCTGCATTGTTCGCAGCGTCTGCATTGTTCGCAGCGTTCGCAGTGTCTGCAGCGTCTGCAGCGTTCGCAGCGTCTGCAGCGTTCGCAACGTCTGCAGCGTTCGCAGCGTTAGCAACGTTCGCAGCGTCCGCAGCGTCCGCAGCGTCTGCAGCGTCCGCAGCGTCTGTAGCGTTCGCAGCGTCCGCAGCGTCTGCAGAGTCCGCAGCGTCTGTAGAGTCCACAGCGTTCGCAGCATCTGCAGCGTCCGCAGCGTCCGCAGTGTTCGCAGCATCTGTGGCGTCCGCAGCATCTGCAGCGTCTGCAGCGTCTGCAGCGTTCGCAGCGTCTGCAGCGTTCGCAGCGTTCGCGGTGTCTGCAGCGTCTGCAGCATTCGCAGCGTTCGCGGTGTCTGCAGCGTCTGCAGCGTTCGCGGTGTCTGCAGCGTCTGCAGCGTTCGCAGCGTTCGCGGTGTCTGCAGCGTCTGCAGCGTTCGCAGCGTCTGCAGCGTTCGCAGCGTCTGCAGCGTCCGCAGCGTTCGCAGCGTCTGCAGCGTTCGCAGCATCTGCAGCGTCTGCAGCGTTCGCAGCGTCTGCAGCGTTCGCAGCGTCTGCAGCGTCCGCAGCGTTCGCAGCGTCTGCAGCGTCTGCAGCGTTCGCAACGTCTGCATTGTTCGCAGCGTTCGCAGTGTCTGCAGCGTCTGCAGCGTTCGCAGCGTCTGCAGCGTTCGCAACGTCTGCAGCGTTCGCAGCGTCTGCAGCGTTCGCAGCGTCTGCAGCGTTCGCAACGTCTGCAGCGTTCGCAGCGTTAGCAGCGTCTGCAGCGTTCGCAGCATCTGCATTGTTCGCAGCGTCTGCATTGTTCGCAGCGTTCGCAGTGTCTGCAGCGTCTGCAGCGTTCGCAGCGTCTGCAGCGTTCGCAACGTCTGCAGCGTTAGCAACGTCTGCAGCGTTAGCAGCGTCTGTAGCGTTCGCAGCGTTCGCAGCGTCCGCAGCGTCTGCAGCGTCCGCAGCGTCTGTAGCGTTCGCAGCGTCCGCAGCGTCTGCAGAGTCCGCAGCGTCTGTAGCGTCCACAGCGTTCGCAGCATCTGCAGCGTCCGCAGCGTCCGCAGTGTTCGCAGCATCTGTGGCGTCCGCAGCATCTGCAGCGTCTGCAGCGTTCGCAGCGTCTGCAGCGTCCGCAGCGTTCGCAGCGTCTGCAGCGTTCGCAGCGTCTGCAGCGTTCGCAACGTCTGCATTGTTCGCAGCGTTCGCAGCGTCTGCAGCGTTCGCAACGTCTGCAGCGTTCGCAGCGTCTGCAGCGTTCGCAGCGTCTGCAGCGTTCGCAACGTCTGCAGCGTTCGCAGCGTTAGCAGCGTCTGCAGCGTTCGCAGCATCTGCATTGTTCGCAGCGTCTGCATTGTTCGCAGCGTTCGCAGTGTCTGCAGCGTCTGCAGCGTTCGCAGCGTCTGCAGCGTTCGCAACGTCTGCAGCGTTAGCAACGTCTGCAGCGTTAGCAGCGTCTGCAGCGTTCGCAGCGTTAGCAGCGTCTGCAGCGTTCGCAGCGTTCGCGGTGTCTGCAGCGTCTGCAGCGTTCGCGGTGTCTGCAGCGTCTGCAGCGTTCGCAGCGTTCGCGGCGTCTGCAGCGTCCGCAGCGTTAGCAGCGTCTGCAGCGTTCGCAGCGTCTGCAGCGTTCGCAGCGTTAGCAGCGTCTGCAGCGTTCGCAGCGTCTGTAGCGTCTGCAGCGTTCGCAGCGTTCGCGGTGTCTGCAGTGTCTGCAGCGTCTGCAGCGTTCGCAGCGTTCGCGGTGTCTGCAGTGTCTGCAGCGTCTGCAGCGTTCGCAGCGTTCGCGGTGTCTGCAGTTACTGCAGCGTCTGCAGCGTTCGCAGCGTCTGCAGCGTTCGCAGCGTCTGCAGCGTTCGCAGCGTCTGCAGCGTTCGCAGCGTCTGCAGCGTTCGCAGCGTCTGCAGCGTTCGCGGCGTCTGCAGCGTTCGCAGCGTTCGCGGTGTCTGCAGCGTCTGCAGCGTTCGCAGCGTCTGCAGCGTTCGCAGCACTGCAGCGTCCGCAGCGTTCGCAGCGTCTGCAGCGTTCGCAGCGTCTGCAGCGTTCGCAACGTCTGCAGCGTTCGCAGCGTTAGCAGCGTCTGCAGCATCTGCATTGTTCGCAGCGTCTGCATTGTTCGCAGCGTTCGCAGTGTCTGCAGCGTCTGCAGCGTTCGCAGCGTCTGCAGCGTTCGCAGCGTTAGCAACGTTCGCAGCGTCCGCAGCGTCCGCAGCGTCTGCAGCGTCCGCAGCGTCTGTAGCGTTCGCAGCGTCCGCAGCGTCTGCAGAGTCCGCAGCGTCTGTAGAGTCCACAGCGTTCGCAGCATCTGCAGCGTCCGCAGCGTCCGCAGTGTTCGCAGCATCTGTGGCGTCCGCAGCATCTGCAGCGTCTGCAGCGTCTGCAGCGTTCGCAGCGTCTGCAGCGTTCGCAGCGTTCGCGGTGTCTGCAGCGTCTGCAGCATTCGCAGCGTTCGCGGTGTCTGCAGCGTCTGCAGCGTTCGCGGTGTCTGCAGCGTCTGCAGCGTTCGCAGCGTTCGCGGTGTCTGCAGCGTCTGCAGCGTTCGCAGCGTCTGCAGCGTTCGCAGCGTCTGCAGCGTCCGCAGCGTTCGCAGCGTCTGCAGCGTTCGCAGCATCTGCAGCGTCTGCAGCGTTCGCAGCGTCTGCAGCGTTCGCAGCGTCTGCAGCGTCCGCAGCGTTCGCAGCGTCTGCAGCGTCTGCAGCGTTCGCAACGTCTGCATTGTTCGCAGCGTTCGCAGTGTCTGCAGCGTCTGCAGCGTTCGCAGCGTCTGCAGCGTTCGCAACGTCTGCAGCGTTCGCAGCGTCTGCAGCGTTCGCAGCGTCTGCAGCGTTCGCAACGTCTGCAGCGTTCGCAGCGTTAGCAGCGTCTGCAGCGTTCGCAGCATCTGCATTGTTCGCAGCGTCTGCATTGTTCGCAGCGTTCGCAGTGTCTGCAGCGTCTGCAGCGTTCGCAGCGTCTGCAGCGTTCGCAACGTCTGCAGCGTTAGCAACGTCTGCAGCGTTAGCAGCGTCTGTAGCGTTCGCAGCGTTCGCAGCGTCCGCAGCGTCTGCAGCGTCCGCAGCGTCTGTAGCGTTCGCAGCGTCCGCAGCGTCTGCAGAGTCCGCAGCGTCTGTAGCGTCCACAGCGTTCGCAGCATCTGCAGCGTCCGCAGCGTCCGCAGTGTTCGCAGCATCTGTGGCGTCCGCAGCATCTGCAGCGTCTGCAGCGTTCGCAGCGTCTGCAGCGTCCGCAGCGTTCGCAGCGTCTGCAGCGTTCGCAGCGTCTGCAGCGTTCGCAACGTCTGCATTGTTCGCAGCGTTCGCAGCGTCTGCAGCGTTCGCAACGTCTGCAGCGTTCGCAGCGTCTGCAGCGTTCGCAGCGTCTGCAGCGTTCGCAACGTCTGCAGCGTTCGCAGCGTTAGCAGCGTCTGCAGCGTTCGCAGCATCTGCATTGTTCGCAGCGTCTGCATTGTTCGCAGCGTTCGCAGTGTCTGCAGCGTCTGCAGCGTTCGCAGCGTCTGCAGCGTTCGCAACGTCTGCAGCGTTAGCAACGTCTGCAGCGTTAGCAGCGTCTGCAGCGTTCGCAGCGTCTGTAGCGTTCGCAGCGTTCGCAGCGTCCGCAGCGTCTGCAGCGTCCGCAGCGTCTGTAGCGTCCGCAGCGTCTGTAGCGTCCACAGCGTTCGCAGCATCTGCAGCGTCCGCAGCGTCCGCAGTGTTCGCAGCATCTGTGGCGTCCGCAGCATCTGCAGCGTCTGCAGCGTCTGCAGCGTTCGCAGCGTCTGCAGCGTTCGCAGCGTTCGCGGTGTCTGCAGCGTCTGCAGCATTCGCAGCGTTCGCGGTGTCTGCAGCGTCTGCAGCGTTCGCGGTGTCTGCAGCGTTCGCAGCGTCTGCAGCGTTCGCAGCGTCTGCAGCGTCCGCAGCGTTCGCAGCGTCTGCAGCGTTCGCAGCGTCTGCATTGTTCGCAGCGTTCGCAGTGTCTGCAGCGTCTGCAGCGTTCGCAGCGTCTGCAGCGTTCGCAGCGTCTGCAGCGTTTGCAACGTCTGCAGCGTTCGCAGCGTTAGCAACGTCTGCAGCGTTAGCAGCGTCTGCAGCGTTCGCAGCGTCTGTAGCGTCCGCAGCGTCTGTAGCGTTCGCAGCGTCCGCAGCGTCTGTAGCGTTCGCAGCGTCCGCAGCGTCTGCAGAGTCCGCAGCGTCTGTAGAGTCCACAGCGTTCGCAGCATCTGCAGCGTCCGCAGCGTCCGCAGTGTTCGCAGCATCTGTGGCGTCCGCAGCATCTGCAGCGTCTGCAGCGTCTGCAGCGTTCGCAGCGTCTGCAGCGTTCGCAGCGTTCGCGGTGTCTGCAGCGTCTGCAGCATTCGCAGCGTTCGCGGTGTCTGCAGCGTCTGCAGCGTTCGCGGTGTCTGCAGCGTCTGCAGCGTTCGCAGCGTTCGCGGTGTCTGCAGCGTCTGCAGCGTTCGCAGCGTCTGCAGCGTTCGCAGCGTCTGCAGCGTCCGCAGCGTTCGCAGCGTCTGCAGCGTTCGCAGCGTCTGCAGCGTTCGCAACGTCTGCATTGTTCGCAGCGTTCGCAGTGTCTGCAGCGTCTGCAGCGTTCGCAGCGTCTGCAGCGTTCGCAACGTCTGCAGCGTTCGCAGCGTCTGCAGCGTTCGCAGCGTCTGCAGCGTTCGCAA
The DNA here is from genome assembly GCF_026437365.1 of Eucyclogobius newberryi. Classification (NCBI taxonomy): domain Eukaryota; kingdom Metazoa; phylum Chordata; class Actinopteri; order Gobiiformes; family Gobiidae; genus Eucyclogobius; species Eucyclogobius newberryi. The sequence continues at coordinate 1,622,615 of NW_027315724.1, forward strand.
CGTCTGCAGCGTTCGCAGCGTTAGCAGCGTCTGCAGCGTTCGCAGCATCTGCATTGTTCGCAGCGTCTGCATTGTTCGCAGCGTTCGCAGTGTCTGCAGCGTCTGCAGCGTTCGCAGCGTCTGCAGCGTTCGCAACGTCTGCAGCGTTAGCAACGTCTGCAGCGTTAGCAGCGTCTGCAGCGTTCGCAGCGTCTGTAGCGTTCGCAGCGTTCGCAGCGTCCGCAGCGTCTGCAGCGTCCGCAGCGTCTGTAGCGTTCGCAGCGTCCGCAGCGTCTGCAGAGTCCGCAGCGTCTGTAGCGTCCACAGCGTTCGCAGCATCTGCAGCGTCCGCAGCGTCCGCAGTGTTCGCAGCATCTGTGGCGTCCGCAGCATCTGCAGCGTCTGCAGCGTTCGCAGCGTCTGCAGCGTCCGCAGCGTTCGCAGCGTCTGCAGCGTTCGCAGCGTCTGCAGCGTTCGCAACGTCTGCATTGTTCGCAGCGTTCGCAGTGTCTGCAGCGTCTGCAGCGTTCGCAGCGTCTGCAGCGTTCGCAACGTCTGCAGCGTTCGCAGCGTCTGCAGCGTTCGCAGCGTCTGCAGCGTTCGCAACGTCTGCAGCGTTCGCAGCGTTAGCAGCGTCTGCAGCGTTCGCAGCATCTGCATTGTTCGCAGCGTCTGCATTGTTCGCAGCGTTCGCAGTGTCTGCAGCGTCTGCAGCGTTCGCAGCGTCTGCAGCGTTCGCAACGTCTGCAGCGTTAGCAACGTCTGCAGCGTTAGCAGCGTCTGCAGCGTTCGCAGCGTCTGTAGCGTTCGCAGCGTTCGCAGCGTCCGCAGCGTCTGCAGCGTCCGCAGCGTCTGTAGCGTTCGCAGCGTTCGCAGCGTCCGCAGCGTCTGCAGAGTCCGCAGCGTCTGTAGCGTCCACAGCGTTCGCAGCATCTGCAGCGTCCGCAGCGTCCGCAGTGTTCGCAGCATCTGTGGCGTCCGCAGCATCTGCAGCGTCTGCAGCGTCTGCAGCGTTCGCAGCGTCTGCAGCGTTCGCAGCGTTCGCGGTGTCTGCAGCGTCTGCAGCATTCGCAGCGTTCGCGGTGTCTGCAGCGTCTGCAGCGTTCGCGGTGTCTGCAGCGTTCGCAGCGTCTGCAGCGTTCGCAGCGTCTGCAGCGTCCGCAGCGTCTGCATTGTTCGCAGCGTCTGCATTGTTCGCAGCGTTCGCAGTGTCTGCAGCGTCTGCAGCGTTCGCAGCGTCTGCAGCGTTTGCAACGTCTGCAGTGTTCGCAGCGTTAGCAACGTCTGCAGCGTTAGCAGCGTCTGCAGCGTTCGCAGCGTCTGTAGCGTTCGCAGCGTTCGCAGCGTCCGCAGCGTCTGCAGCGTCCGCAGCGTCTGCAGCGTTCGCAGTGTTCGCAGCATCTGTGGCGTCCACAGCGTTCGCAGCATCTGTGGCGTCCACAGCGTTCGCAGCATCTGCAGCGTCCGCAGCGTCTGCAGCGTTCGCAGCGTCCGCAGCGTTAGCAGCGTCTGCAGCGTTCGCAGCGTTCGCAGCGTCTGTAGCGTCTGCAGCGTTAGCAGCGTCTGCAGCGTTCGCAGCGTTCGCAGCGTCCGCAGCGTTAGCAGCGTCTGCAGCGTTCGCAGCGTCTGTAGCGTCTGCAGCGTTCGCAGCGTTCGCAGCGTCTGCAGCGTTAGCAGCGTCTGCAGCGTTCGCAGCGTTCGCAGCGTTCGCAGCGTCCGCAGCGTTAGCAGCGTCTGCAGCGTTCGCAGCGTTCGCAGCGTCTGCAGCGTTCGCATGCGTTTGAGTGACAGCTGGTCTCTGCGCGCTCGTCTGCACAGGCCCAGAGGTAGTGCTGTCTCACTCTGACATTTAGCAGTTTATCTTCACATGACAGAGCCTGATCTTCCTCTTACACAACACTAGAACTGTAATGTAATCGCACAGATTCACTGTTTATCGCTGCTCGTCTTGACAGGTCAAGAATGGGTCAAATATACTTATGGGAAGAATAATGTATACGATATATAAGGTCTCTTTTTTTAGTCGGTGTAAATTAATTGTTAATTAATTGTCCAAAATACACTGTGTTAAAAAAATAGCTTTCTTGTACTTGATACATGTGAGAACAAGATATAACTTAATAAACAAAAGATCATTAGACAATTCTAATAGAAATAAAATGATTTCCAAGTGAAAACTTGAATTAGAGGTTTAATGCACACTTGGCGCTCTGGGGACATGGGCGATCTCCTTGTCGGCCAGTAGGTGGTGTCAGGTCTAGAAGAAGAGCGCACGGCTGAAGGAGCTGAGGGGCCGTCTGAGCAGGACCTAACCCAGCTTAAACTGGCCTCCCCTTGTTTTCAACCCTGGGCCTAATGTCACTGTTGATGAGCAGCTGATGCCATTCAGGGGCCGATGCCCTTTTCGTCAGTAAATACCATCCAAGCCAAATATGGTATAAAGATCTGGGCTGCGTGTGATGCCACAACATCATATGTTTGGAACTTGCAAGTCTACACTGGGAAAGTTGATGGAGGACGCCCTGAGAAAAACCAAGGGATGATGTTGTCCTGGACCTGGCTGAGGGACTCAGTGGCATAACATCACGTGTGACAATTTCTTCACATCTTACAAGCTGGGACAGGAGCTCCTGAAGAGGAAGCTGAGCATGGTGGGAACCATGAGAAAAAACAGCTCTGAGCTCCCACCCCAACTGCTGCCTACCAAGAACAGGCACGTCAACTCCTCTAAATTCATCTACACGGCTGACACATCCTTGGTCTCCGATGTGCCAAAGAAAGCAAAGAATGTGGTACTCATGAGTACACTACAGAGGGATGGGAGAATCTGTGGCCTGGAACATCAAAAACCAGAAATAATAATGGATTACAATGCCACAAAAGAACGGGTGGACAATTTGGACAACTTGGTGTCTTCCTGCAGCTGCAAGAGAAGGACCCTACGCTGGCCACTGGTGGATGGTGCTGAACCCAGAGTGGAACAGAGGAAGCTCCAGAGGAGACACTGGTCAATCCTCAAATCCACCGGAGACAACATGTCCCCAGAACCTCAGCCTCTGCAGCCACTGTGAGGAGAACTCAGGGGGACAGTGCAGGGGCCCCATCCACCCAACCTGAGAGCCACCATCTGCAGAGCCTGAGCCAAGTGTGTGAGGCTGTGTTGCATTATATTTCTGACACTCAGACACAGGTTTTAGTTCAGTTCATGATCTTTTCATGATTCTCGGTTGCTGGCGGCAGCAAGAAAAAGCGACGCTGTGAAGTATGTGGGCCCAAGATGGACCGGAAGAGCCAATATACGAGCATCAAGTGCAACAAATACATTTACAACAGACACACAACCAAACTGTGTCACTCGTGTGTTTAGAATGTGTTCAATGGCTCTGGACTGACGTGTCACTCATGTGACCAGAGTGCCTTGTGTAAACTGTGTTTAGCATTAAAATGACCTGATTACTAATGACGTTCATTGAAATTCAAATAAATAAAAGTTTATCGTCTTGAAAACATTGCTACATTTGTAAATTAGTTTGATTTTGTCCACTCTTATCTTGGATATAACGATTTCCTTGATTTGACTAAAAAAAATAAAAATAAAACGAGTAGCACTTTAATTCATAAATGTGTGATACCAAAGTTAGAGGGCAAATATGAAACATATTTGATGTTTGTGTTGCTTCTAATTGGGACAAAGTAAACAGTATTTTACCATAAAATTGTTTTATTGGGTTTAATTAAAACCCCCAAAATACAGCGGGTCCAACAGAGCCGGAACACCAGAGCAACAAAACAATGAATACCAAACAAGGGTTAAAATGCTTGACTCATCTGCACCTACAAACAAAGATCTGTACTTAGTAACCATGGCTTTACAACAATGCATACAGCTCTAGAGTTTAAAAGACAAACAAGCTTCCCACTCTTTTTAGAGCAGTAGAAACCTCCCACATCCCATTCCTCTGCCCACATAAACCATCTCAGACAATTCAAACACTCAAAACACTGTAAACCAATCAGACGCCCAACAAATCACCAGCGCAACTAACTGCATTAAAATCAGAGACTATAGCTCTGATTATCAGTCTTAAGGTGGAGAACAGAGCTTAATGTGTTTTCCGCAGCATCCTTTCCGTGCAGAAGAGAATCCACACTCTCCGTGGCACAGAAAGAAGCGCCATTACAACCACAGCCACAGTGGCCACGGGGCACATCAGGGAAATTGGAAGTGGCACATGCAAAGATGGAGGTGGGAGGCAGAGCGAGGCCGAGCGAGGCAGAGAGACGGGGGGAGGGAGAGAGAAAACACATCATAAACAATGGAACAAAGAACGAGGACATTTTAAACAATACAATTTGTATCAGAGACATATTTTGGGAATGTAGAACACTGGATTGTGGCTTTTTAAAGACGCTCTACAGAACCTTTCTGTTGTCCATGGTTTTCTTCAGAGCGATGTTTATGCTTTGGTTTAAACGTTCTATAGTGTTGCAATTAACATGTAATTCATTTCATTAAGTGTATCATATGCAGAAGGTTTAGTCAAATGAAGCTTTCTAATTGCTACAAAACGTAAGAACACGTTTTGGTTTTCTCTGTTGAACAAAGAGATTTGCAGAGCGGTTCCGGTGTGGATCCCACAGAGCAGAGCAGCGTGCAGCGTGCATGTGCACGTGCAGCGTGCATGTGCACGTGCAGCGTGCAGCGTGCATGTGCACGTGCAGCGTGCATGTGCACGTGCAGCGTGCAGCGTGCATGTGCACGTGCAGCGTGCACGTGCAGCGTGCAGCGTGCACGTGCAGCGTGCAGCGTGCACGTGCAGCGTGCAGCGTGCAGCGTGCAGCGTGCAGCGTGCAGCGTGGGAGGGGCTCCAGCAGCCTGCAGTCTCTGTCACTGCATTGAAAAGGTCGATTGTATTCTCAGTGTTCTCCTGACCTCCTTTTACTGAGCCTCGGGAACACATTTCATTCATTTAGTGATTTATACAAGAAAATATTCAAATTTATAATAATCAAGCCTTACTCAATTAAAACCTGTTTAGTGGAAAAGTGTTTACTCTACTAAATGTTGGAGCTAAAAATATTGTTATACCAGTACTTTGTGAGCTTGAGACATCCAATGTCGGCTGAACATGAAAGTTCCAGTCTCCACCACAAGGGTTCCCTCAGAGTGGTTTGCAATCAGATCCACAACTTCAGTATAGAAAGTGAGAGCGCCTCCTGGTGGAGCAAATACATGTATCAAAGTAATCACACTTCCATTAATAATAGTTCCTTTGACCAGTACAAATCTGCCATCTTTATCTTTGTGTTGAAAACTCAAAGGCTTTTCTGTTTGAGATCAATATGTTTCATATTTTTAACCCTGTCCAAGGAGTTTTAAAGTCTGTTATTAATAAAAGTAGTTAGTTTTAGATGTTCTACGTTGTTTGAATTGGTTTCTTGTAGGTACATAATATACATTTTATTTTCTCATCTTTGTTAGTATATTGACTGCTTAATTGAACTCAATATTCCATTAACATTAAAAGATGCTATTTGTAATTTTTCAGATTCCATTATATCAATGATGTTAAAGCCTCAAATACAGAATCTACATCAACTGAACACAATAGAACAAAGAAAATGCAAAAGAGAGGAAGAGGCCACCCTATGTTCATCTATGCATTTTATCCACCAATCCAAGAAAATATCAACGACCGACCGGCTAAAGGGATTGTACTGTCACTCATACTCTGCACCAATTTGGCCAGTATTAAAACCTAATGATTGATGGAGACTAATGGTTGATTACCGAAAGCTTAATACCAACTTCCCTTTGTTTGACCCATGACTCAACGGGGAGGAACGTAAGGGGAGAAACACAAAATAGTTCTTCACACACAACATTCTGTGCACCCAGATAACACAAGCTAATCTTTCATTTTGCTAACAAAAAGTTCAACTTAACCTGCTTTCCCTTCGGACCGCAAGTCATGGAACTCTCATCTGAGAGTCCTGTTTGTGGACTTCAGCTCTGCATCAACACCATCTTCTTCTCTGCTCCAGGACAAGCTCTCTCAGCTCAACGTGCCTGACTACACCTGCAGGGGGAGCACTGACTCCACCTGCAGGGGGAGCACTGACTCCACCTGCAGGTGGAGCACTGACGTCCTGATGGGTCAGAGTCAGTGTGTGCGACTGGGGAAGAATGTCTCAGACACTGGGACTATCAGCACAGGAGCTCCACAGGGCTGTGTACTTTCTCCTCTGCTCTTCTCCCTGTGACACAAACTGCTGCACCTCCAGCCACGACAACACCACCCTCATCACCATGACGACACCACCCTCATCAGGCTCATCTTGGACGGGGATGAGTCTGTCTACAGGAGGTGGAGCGGCTGGTACAGCGGTAACAACCTGGAGTTCAACGCCCAGAAGACAGTGGAGATGATCGTGGAGTCACAGCTCCCCCCCTCACCATCACAGACTCCCTCCACTCCCTCTGCACCACCATCACCAGGACCTCAAGTGGGAGGAGCCACCATCAGCTCCTCATCAAGAAGCTCCAGCAGAGGATGAGAAAAGACAAGCTGCCAGTGGAGATGATGGTGCAGTTCTACACGGCCATCATCGAGTCCATCCTCACCTCCTCCATCACCTCCTCCATCACCGTGTGGTCCGCTGGAGCTACAGCAAGGGACAAACAGAGACTACAGCGCCCTCTGCTGAGAAGGTGATCGGCTGCAGACTTCCATCTCTGCAGGACCTGTACGTCTCCAGGACTCTGGGACGAACAGGTCGGATCACAGCCCACTCTTCTCACCCTGGAGACGGACTATTTGAGCCACTCCCCTCAGGCAGGAGGCCACTCCTCTCAGGCAGGAGGCCACTCCTCTCAGGCAGGAGGCCACTCCCCTCAGGCAGGAGGCTACAGTCCATCCGGACCAGAACCTCCCGTCACAAGAAGTTCTTTCCCTCTGACTCATGAACACTGCCTAAGCACTTTGCACTCACTGCACTGTTCACTTCTTATTGCACTACATACAACGGGAGGACCTCCTTAATCCCAATGCCATTGAGGCTGACTTGTCAATCACCAAAGCTGAAGTCAATGAGGTGACTTCAGCAAACTCCTCGGGGGAAAAGTTGCGGAGGTGGATGTAGGGATAAGTAGCGGTACGCCGGACCGAATCTGGACTTGTAAAAACGTTTCGGTTCATGTCAAAAAGAAAATGAAACCCCGGTGATTCAGTACTGGACTTTTTAGCACTCACATACTATATCCTTTTCTTTCTAGGATCTAGACTATCTTAGACCTTCCATTGATTGAGAAATGTCCGCTGGAAAAGATGTAAACACTACCACGCATTGCTGTCAATGGCGGCCATTACTGAATTCCCCAAGTCTCGTAAGTTGTCACAACTGCTCGCAAGATTTGGATTACGTCAAGAGAAGCTAGCGATGTGATTGGTTAAACAGCGTGCGTGGCTGCCTGTGTGCCCAATATTGGATATTTGTAGTCTTTTGCGTTTTCTCAGCGGCAGACAGGGTCATGTTTGTTTGACCCACCCGGTTTACGCAATGCCGCAGCGTACTTGCAGCAGAGTATGAGACCATGTCACTGAACTCCCTCAGAACCAGGCAAAGTGTGTCTCATCGCTGTAGAGAAGGATCAAAGCTCAGAACTTCTGTCTTCTTCGATTATCAACCCTTCTACTTTGACATTTTAGTCCAGTGTCTTCATCAGGTGAGAGCCACTGGCCTGAAGCTGTTGAGGTCTTTGGGGCGCGGTGTCTTAGGCACAGGTACCAGACAGGAGGTCTTCCAGACCTGTGGTACCACCCTCAGCTTCAGGCTCATGTTGAAGACATGCTCCATAACTCCACACAGTTCATCTGCGCAGGACTTAAGGAGCCTGGGGCTGATAACATCAGGTCCTGCTGCCTTCCTCACTTTAGTCCTCTTCAGCTCACTCCTCACCTGTGCTGCTGTGACAGTCAGTGGTTGGCAGGGGGACCGTGTGCTGGGGGGATGGGTGAGTCCAGGCGAAGTGGGGAGCTGATGGTCCGGGGCAGATAATCGAAGAGGAACAGATGCATGGCATTGTCCAGCTGTGGAAGAGGGAGCATGCAGCTGTGCAGGGGGAGGGGCGGGTGACCGATCAAACCTCAAGAAGTGAGCATTTAAATCATCACCCACTGTAGATCCCCCTCTGTCTGGGCAGGGGGGATTTTGAAGCCCGAGATGGTTTTCAGGCTCCTCCACACTCCCTGAATGTTCTTTTGCTGCAGCTGCTCCTCCATCCTCCTCTTGTAGCCGGCCTCAGCCTGCCTGATCTTCCTCCTCAGCTCCTTCTGCACAGTCCTCAGCTCCTCCTTGTTCCCTGACCTGAAGGCTCTCTTCTTCTCCTTCAGCAGAGCCTTCAGTTCACGGTTAATCCATGGCTTGTTGTTTGGAAAACACCGCACCGTCCGGGAGGGAACAATGTTCTCAAAACAGAAGTTGATGTAGTCCGTGATGCTCTCTGTGATGGTGTTGATGTCCTCCCCATGTGGGTCATAAAGCTCAGTCCAGACAGTGGTGCTGAAGCAGTCCCTCAGAGCCTCCTCGCTCTCAGCAGACCACATCCTCACCTCACGGGACACCACAGGCTGCCTGCGCACGATGGGTTCATACACAGGCCTCAGATGTACAAGGTTGTGGTCCGAGCTGCCCAGGGGAGGGAGGGGGGAAGAAGAATAAGCCTCCTTGGTGTTGGCAAAAAACAAGTCCAATGTTCTATTCTCTCTGGTGGGGCAGGTAACATACTGGGTGTATGTTGGTAGAACAGAAGAGGGAGAAGCGTGGTTAAAGTCACCAGAGATGAGGAAGAGAGCCTGTGGGTGCTGTGTTTGCAGCCTACAAGTGCAGGAGAGCAGTGCTTCACAAGCATTTTCAGCATTGGCAGACGGGGCCACATAGACTGCGGTCAAAATCACATGTGAGAACTCCCGGGGCAGATAATATGGCCTCATGCCAATAGCCAATAGTTCAATATCCCTGTTACATAGCTGCTCCTTCACTGTGCAGTGTTCGGGTTTGGACCGGCTCGTGTTCACATACACCGCCAGACCTCCACCTCTTTTCTTCCCGCATTCTCTCGTTCTGTCCGCCCGCAGCAGATGAAAATTGTCCAAACCTACAATAGAGTCTGGCATTTCTGCTGTTAACCAGGTCTCTGTGAAAATCAAGACGCTGCTGTCCCTATAAATCCTCTGGGATGAGGCTTGCTATTTCCGTCATTTTATTTTGAAGGGACCTCACGTTACCCATGACTACGGCGGGAACCGACTTCCTGTTTGTCCCTCTCTTCTCTCGGAGTTTACGTCCAGCCCGTCTGCCTCGTTGCGTTTTCCTTAGGATGTCCGCCGGGATAACGTTACGATCTCCGGGTAAGACGACTGTTCTCCGCAGTTTCATGAGTTCCTCCTTTGTGTAAACGCGGTACGGCGCCGGCCGGGGGGCGGGGCCGGAGCCGGGGGGCGGGGCCGGAGCCGGGGGGCGGGGCCGGGGGACTCAGAGCCAAGACACATCGCAACGACACGACGAAAACACTCAATCCAGCCGAATAAAGTCAAAACAAGTTAATTTAAAGCGATTCCAGTGCGTGTCCCGATCGTTCGTGAAGTTCCTCTTTCATATAAACGTGTATATAAACGTGTATATAAACGTGTATATAAACGTGGACACGCCGTACTTTAGCGCGGCCGGAGGGCGCGGGGGGAGGGGCTGGTGGGCTCACTCGGAGCTAGCTCACGTCACAACAACACAACGAACGCAACGAAAAACGCTCAAATCCAGCCGAAAAAAGTCAAAAACAGTTGAATTAAAAAACTATTCCAGCGCGTGTCCCTATCGTACAGTAAAATAGAAAAAATATACTAACTATATTTACAAAATATAGGAGATAAAGCACAATAAGTGTGAGAAAGAAGAGAGAGCGTTTACACCGGGCTGTCAGCTGTACCAGCGCCATGTGACGTCTTCAGCATGATTGTAACAACAAATATGTCACGTGACTGAAACCCATGGGTAGTTATTACAGAGTATTACCATCAACTTCAAAAATGTAAAAGTTCTCTCTTCCCTGCACCCTGAGGCATGTGCAGGAAGGAATGTCGATGTTCCTCCTCTGGACTCGTCGACATATCGAGCCCGGAGCTGTGATGCCTGGGTTTTATCAAGCTCACATTTGTCAAACTGAGCCATTCTGTGTCTCTTTATGCTGCCTATGGGAAACATAACAGGCTAAGCCTTTAGGTCGCTATACATCAACCCACAACTTTAGCCCGACACGCTAACACCACTCTGCTGCCTCTCTCACATCACCTCAGAGACCCTAAAACCAACATTTTCCCTCCATTCTTGAACATACAAGTACAATTTTATTGGGGGGAGGGAGACGGTAACTTCCTGCCATAACTCAGCACCGACCGGTAAAAGTACCAGCTCACTTTTCAGGCTGCTCTCCCCTGGCAGCCATTAATTCTGCAACAGCACAGAATAATGGGCTAACAAGTCAATCACACCAGGCTGAGCTCTGCACCATGTCACCCCAGTGACATGTTCGTCAGCTGCTGTCACAGAGAGAGGAGAGAGGAGAGAGGGAGAGGATAGAGGGAGAGAGGGAGAGGAGAGAGGAGAGAGGGAGAGGAGAGAGGAGAGAGGGAGAGGAGAGAGGGAGAGGAGAGAGGAGAGAGGAGAGAGGAGAGAGGGAGAGGAGAGAGGGAGAGGAGAGAGGGAGAGGAGAGAGGGGGAGGAGAGAGGGAGAGGAGAGAGGGAGAGGAGAGAGGGAGAGGAGAGAGGGAGAGGAGAGAGGAGAGAGGAGAGAGGGAGAGAGGGAGAGGAGAGAGGAGAGAGGAGAGAGGAGAGAGGAGAGAGGGAGAGGAGAGAGGGAGAGTAGAGAGGGAGAGGAGAGAGGAGAGAGGAGAGAGGGAGAGGAGAGAGGAGTGAGAGAGGGGAGAGGGAGAGGAGAGAGGGAGAGGAGAGAGGGAGAAGAGAGAGGAGAGAGAGGAGAGAGGAGAGAGGGAGAGGAGAGAGGAGAGAGGGAGAGGAGAGAGGGGGAGGAGAGAGGGTGAGGGAGAGGAGAGAGGGAGAGGAGAGAAGGAGAGGAGAGAGGAGAGAGGGAGAGGAGAGAGGGAGAGGAGAGAGGGGGAGGAGAGAGGGTGAGGGAGAGGAGAGAGGGGGAGGAGAGAGAAGAGGAGAGAGGAGAGAGGGAGAGGAGAGAGGGAGAGGAGAGAGGGAGAGGAGAGAAGGAGAGGAGAGAGGAGAGAGGGAGAGGAGAGAGGGAGAGGAGAGAGGGGGAGGAGAGAGAAGAGGGGGAGGAGAGAGGGAGAGGAATGAGGAGAGAGGGAGAGGAGAGAGGGAGAGGAGAGAGGGAGAGAGGGAGAGGGGAGAGGAGGGGGGAGAGAGGGAGAGGAGAGGGGAGAGGGGAGAGAGGAGAGAGGAGAGAGGGAGAGGAGAGAGGGGAGGAGAGAGGGTGAGGGAGAGGAGAGAGGGGGAGGAGAGAGGAGAGAGGAGAGAGGGAGAGGAGAGAGGAGAGAGGAGAGAGGGAGAGGAGAGAGGGAGAGGAGAGAGGAGAGAGGGAGAGGAGAGAGGGAGAGGAGAGAGGAGAGAGGAGAGAGGGAGAGGAGAGAGGGAGAGGAGACAGGGGGAGGAGAGAGGGTGAGGGAGAGGAGAGAGGGAGAGGAGAGAGGGAGAGGAGAGAGGGGGAGGAGAGAGGGGGAGGGAGAGGAGAGAGGAGAGGGGGAGGAGAGAGGGAGAGGAATGAGGAGAGAGGGAGAGGAGAGAGGGAGAGGAGAGAGGGAGAGGAGAGAGGGGGAGGGAGAGGAGAGAGGGAGAGGAGAGAGGGGGAGGAGAGAGGGGGAGGAGAGAGGGAGAGAGGGAGAGGAGAGAGGAGAGAGGGGGAGAGGAGAGAGGGAGAGGAGAGAGGGAGAGGGGGGGAGAGAGGGGGAGGAGAGCGGGGGGAGGGGGGGAGAGAGGGAGAGGTGAGAGGGAGAGGGGGAGGAGAGAGGGGGAGGAAAGAGGGGGAGGAGAGATAGGGGGGAGATAGGAGGAGAGAGAGATGGTGAGAGTGAAGGAAGAGAGGGCGAGGAAAGAGGGTACAAGGAGACAGGAGGAAAGGAGAGAGCAGCGAGAGAGAGAGAGAGTTGATGGAGGAGAGAGAGGGAGGGAGAGAAAGAGGAATGAGTGAGAGAAGGAGCAGAGGACAGTAGTGACCGCCAGGCAGAGGACAGCAGTTACCGCCAGATGTCCCGCGCATCACCGTCCATGCAGCAGAGGACACTAGTGACCACCAGATGTCCTGTACAGTAGTGGCCACCAGATGTCCCGAGCATCGTCTCTTACCACCCAGCTGTACCAGGCCAGTGCGAGAGGTTTAACAGGACTCTGCACAATTAGCATTGCACTTTGTCCTAGTCACGGACGCGAGACTGGTGTTCTTGTACGGCCTTTTTACACTGGCTCACTGACAAGCGTCTGACGGTCACTACTGTCCTCTTTGCTGCATAGAGAGTGATGTGCGAGGCGTCTGACCCCCACTCTCCACGAGCAACCAGGACCGTGGCTACAGTCTGGGCCCGCTGATCATGTGTCGGTAATCCAGATTTTGCACTTCTTGGACAACTTGATCTGACTTTTGTAGACGTCTGAAGAGAAATTTCCAGGAAAAGCAGCTACAGCTATCTGAACAGCCACTGGGACTGCTTCAATATTCAGATGGTTCACTGGTTCCTTCACTGGAAGGAGCAGAGTACCCGGGACCAATGCTGCCAAAGGGTTTGGACCAGGGCTCTGCTTGTGTCACAAATCATCTCTTACCTCTTTTGGTTTTGATTTACGGTACCGGTCGGTGAAGTCGGGCTGCCAAGAGCTGTTCAACTGCACCCAACTTTGCGGTGGTGATGTCAATCAATGGGTTGTTATCCATAAAGACACATAAACACATTTATGGCCCAACAGATATTTACAGAGCCTCTGAAAGGTGCTGAGAGCTTTGCATAGTTCGAAAGGCATCCGGTTCCATTAGAAAAGACTAAAATGGGCGCAGAAGGCCGTCTTGGGCCTGTCTGCTTCCGTCACTGGCACCTGGTTATAGCCGCTTGCCAGGTCCATATTCGAAAACCAACAAGCACTAGCCAGGCTATCAAGGGTTTCCTCAAACCTGGGGAGAGGAATGGCATTCTTTCATGTCTTCAGATTTAATTGACGGTAGTCTTGCAGTGCTTTTTGCGAAAAAGCACTATGGGCGATGCATAAGGGATTGAGCTTGATTATTCGAACCTCCAGCAGCTGGTTAATGTGGTCCTTAACCAATTCAAATTCGGATAGAGGGACGAGGCGATGTTGTTGGCAAATAGGAATGTCGTCCACTAAATGAATGTCACGATTAATTAGATTTGTGCGACGGGCTCTCTTTCCACGGACCCTTACCTTACCTGGATGTTCTAATGGGGACTGTAAATTGAAAATGCAAGGCCACCTGATTAAGGGTCCAGGAAAGCCAATTAAAATTTAGCCCACTATAATTGGGGCAAAATAAAAGGACTGAGGGACCAGAAACAGGAAATATGAAAATTACATTATTCATTTTAACAGATGTTAGATTATTTTAATTATCAACTATTCTAAAAAAACATACCATAAACCAGGCACTCTCTCTCATTCTCAAACCTGGTCCTCAATAGAAAATATTTAGAAACTTGCAATTGATGCCCAGATGACAGGGCAGTTCAATAGCACAACAATTGGTGCGCGCTAGTGTAGGGGAATGGGGATGGACATTCCACGGCCAGATAACAGAAAATCTCTCTTTGAACATTGGGGGTTTTCGTTCTCCCTCTCTCCCTCACCGCAGGGAGCTGCTGTGACTTTTTGTGATAACAGACCTTCTCCCCAGTGACTTTCAGGAGGATGCCCCAATGAAAACCACGTTTTATGTGATTATGACATGAATGTTCGTCTGAACCAACTCCATACACCGCATGTTTCACCTTGTGTTACGTATTTTTCCACTGTTTAAGGTTTATATTCCCAATGCTTTAACTCAAGTGCCCGTCACAGGTGAAAGAAGATGTAAAATGTATCTACCTCAAGAAATAATGTGTACAAACTGCCCAAAAAATTTTAACGTGTAAATGTTAAAACAGGGTTTAAATGTTTTGCCATTATTTACGTTACTCTAGCTTTATTTTCTCGGCCAGGAAATGTTAAACGGGAAATCTGCGCAGTCGCGCCCGCCCCTTTCGCTCCCAGCATGCCCTGCGGGCCAAGTATCAAAAGGACGCTTCAAGCTAGAAACGCTCTCTTCTCTTCTCATCCCCGTCTCCACGGACGAGCCTTTCACTTTTTCCTTTGTCTCAACAAAAATCCGTCTGTCACGTGGTCGACAAGGCCATGCCAGCCCTGGACTCTGAAACCACCTGAAACCACCTGAAACCACCTGGAACCACCGGGAACTAAGCTTAAGCGCTAAACCGGACAGAGACTTTCTTTGCTACTTCGTTTCTTTTCTTTTTGAAGTAATCTACGCCGTTTACGTGGATCAGCGCTACGCTCTCATCTGAGTAAAGGCCGCGTGAGGAGCTAACACGCCGCTAAAGCGTTCTACCGCTAAGGAACTCTCGGATATCGCCTCCGTTGCCACCGGCGCCAAGGACCTCACAGCCGCCGCTGCCTTCCTCGCTCCACGGCCAGCACACCGCTCCACGGCCAGCACACCGCTCCACGGCCGCCGCCCGCTTCACGAACCTTCGCCGCCACACCGCTACACGCGACGCCTCGCTACGGACCTCGTCCGCGGACAAGGACCAGCCGGACCGAGTCTCTACAAACCGTAAGCCGAGTTCAGTGTGCGGTTCTTTTGTGGCGTGGTTTGGGTAGAGCTCAGCTGTTCCTCCTCCCTTTAGCTTCTCACTTTCCCTCTTTTTGATATAGATTAGCATAGACACGTTTGATTATCAAAGGCAAAACCCTGGTTTAACATTATCTGCATGAAATTTGCTGTCAAATCTGATATAACATCACCTGTGATTTACCTGTGCACATTTCTGCTCCGGTGTTTTTGATTGCCCTTTGGATAAATAAACTACACGAAAGAGTTATTGACTATTGTTTGTTTGATTAGACTATGTGTAAGTCCCTGAATCGTGAAACACCCTTCAGACCTTTTTAACGAGCGCGATTAAGGACCGTATCTTAGCTCTTTGGGTTTTACTCATATAAACTTTTGTGGACGTTTGAACTCAAACTGTATGCTGCTGTGTCGATGCTGGAATATGAGACTGCTTTGTGAGCTTGCCTGCGCTGTAACGATGCTTGGATAAACCGTACGCTGCTGTTACTGTACGCAAACCGCCTAGTTACTTCACGAACACGTGCACAAGATAATTATCGAACCTGGGGAAGCTTATTAGGGCTGTAACGCTGCATAAGCACATCCACCCCAAGACGGCAGGGGCAGTACGGTGAATTTCCCGTCCCCGAACAACTGCCACGCTCGTGAATACTTTTGGCTCGCTACCAAATGCAGAGCGGCTGAGTGACGACTCCCCGCTAACTCTAACCCCCCCCCCCCTAGAGGCGGTCCCAAGCGCCCAGCTGGAATTCCTCCAGAGGAAAACTGTCCAGCCCAGGAGTTTTGTCTCCACCTAGTGGTCATTAAATTGAATCACTCTTAGCGGAGCTTTGTCTCCACCTAGTGGTCATTAAATTGAATCACACTCTTTGCGGAGCTCTATCTCCATCTTGTGGTCATCAAATTGAATCACACTCTTAGCGGAGCTTTGTCTCCACCTAGTGGTCATTAAATTGAATCACACGCTTAGCGGAGCTTTGTCTCCATCTGATGGTGGGTAAATTGTACTACACTTTACCCTTAGGCTGACCCTGTTCCCCTGTCAACACACACCGGGGGGTGACAATTAAGTCTCACCTAGACACTAACAAGATTAGTGTTTACTTTCGCACTGCATGCTCCTCGCTGCTAACACAGATTGTTTAAATGCTTTTGCACAGTTTCCCCACTGTTGTTTTAACGCGTTAATCAATATTTTTCTTTTGAAATGCATGGCCTGTTTTAATTAACCGCTGTGTATCTGTTCTGCAAGTGCTTGCATGCTCCTAAGCTCACACCAATTGTTTGAATGCCTGTTTGCACATTTTCCCCACTGCTGTTTTAACGCTTTAATCAATATTTTCCTTTTTGAAGTGCATGGCCTGTTTTAACTAACCGCTTTGTACCTGTTCTGCTGCAAGTGTGCACACACCACAGAACAACACCTTGTTTAATGCTCGTTCTGCACAGCTGACGATGCTGTTTAACGCTTTGATTAAACAAAATTTTTCCTTTCTATACACTGCATGATTTTCAACTAATCTCCGCAGGTGTACCCCGGCGCTAAGCAACACTTCACTGTGAATGCTGCACGCTATCAGAATAACAGCTTGTTGTTTACCTGTTTGATTGCCTACTGAATGCTGGTCAAGAACAGCGAGTGTCGCCCCGACCAGACCTCTTGTTACGTAACTGCATGGCCCTGACCCCGCTAAGCCTTGCCGTGTAACCTAGTGAATTGCCGTGGACACTGCATGCGTCCATGGTTGATGTCTAATTGCAATGCCATTTAACATGCCTTGTTAACTGTTGTTTCATCCAAACATCAACACCCGCACGACTGCATGCCCCGCTCACGCACGAACTAGCAAGCTCCACGCAGCTACACACACAAAGGTTTAGCCTAGCCACCATAACTTAACACGAACACTCTAAAACGTTTCTTTTAATTTCTCCTAAGCGAGTGATTGTAATTCAGAAATTATCGGCGTCCCGACATACCTGCCCCACTTGACTGTTGGCAACACACAGACCTGGCAACCTGGGACCTTCTCGTCCCGACCCTGCCTAAAGTAAACATGGTGGACTCTGATAGTGATTTCATTCACTGGCCTGTAGACAACCTACATGAGTCCATGGTAGACTATACCAGTGAAGTAGCCCCTGGTGTCCTGGGAAGGAACAGGCTCCTCTCCAACAGGAACCTTCACGAGGACCTTGCGCTGTAGATTGGACTCCAACAGGCGCCAAAGGCTAAGGACATGGCCGAATGGGCCAGCCATGTTGCTATCGATTTGTATCTCATCCTGGAAAGGACCTGGGAACTCCTTGAACTTGAGCGCCACAAATCGGAAGCCAGGAAGACATACCTGGAGGCACAGAGAACTGAGACCGCCGACCTCAGAACGGAGCTCGACCGAGCCAACGCAGACGTTGCGCTGCTAACACAGAGCGTTGACGCCAGGTCAAGATCTGAAGGAGCAAAGGAGGACGAAACCTCGTACCTCCGACAGGAGCTTCAACGGGCGGAGCAGAAATTTGCTGACCAGGAAGCTGATCTGGAAGATGCTAAGCACGCGCTCCACCGATCCATTCAGGCGACTGAAAAGGCAGAGACTGAGCTGCATGACCTTAGACTCCAGATAAGAGACCTGACTGACAGGCGAAGCCGTGCGAAACCGTCCTACGACCGACCGAGTACAGACAACCGGGAGGACCACGGGCGGGGGACTCAACCCAGTCCAACCCCCGTGGCCCGCCTGGATCCACAGAGGCTGTACTTCAAGGAAGAAAGGGGAGACTGGACAGACCGTAGCTGGCCACCACGGGACCGCGACTACGACAGACGTAAGAGCCCCACCCCGTACGCTGACAATGACCGACCCAGAGACGATCGAACCTCCGACTCTGACACGCATGGACGAACCTACGGGGGGAGGAGCCCAAGCCGGACCTACACTGACGGTAGACGACTGGGGGACGGCCGTGACCGAGACAAGTCCCGGTACCACCCCGGACCCGACTCTACCAGCTCCGCCCGACGTTATTCGGACTATGACCTACGGGACAGGCGACGCGACAGACGTGACAGCCCCCGCAGACATTACGACGACCACAGGGACGCGCGACGAGATGACCGTGGGGACACTCGCAGGTATCCCGACGACTTCAGGGACACTCGCAGGTACCCCGACAACTTCAGGGACACTCGTGAAGACTATCGCGAGGGAAGAGACCCCGATAGACGCCCTCGAGGCCCGACCGACCATAACTTCGACAAAATAGCCAGGCATATCTCTCGGTTTGAGCCCAAGCCAGGCGTCGCTAACGACACCAGCGCGTACCTGAGAGACATCGACTTCTATGCTGGACGCCTGTCGGATCCGTCAATCAAAGACAAGATCTTCTTGATCAAACTAACGTCCAGCCGAGACGTTAGCAGCTTCATGGAACGCCAACCTCCTTACGTCCTGAAGGACTATGAGCTCTTGTGTCATGCTCTCCTCGAAGAGTACTCAGATACAGGCACCTCAATAGGGTTGTCTGCTGCCCTGATGTGCAAGCAAGGCAGACACGAGGCTCCTCAAGCCTACTTCGACCGATTGAGGAAAGTGTATTTTGGATCACAAAATGAAGCAGGGATGGAGGAGGACAAACATTTCAAATCTTTGTTCCTACAGAACCTCCACCCCGCAACCAGCTACCACCTGGGCGTAGCAGCCTGCCCGATAACTCAAACCAGCCGCCAGCTGCGAGATTTAGCGGTAAGGAGCTACATCAAACAGGCAGGAACAACAATCAGAACCCAAGGCCACTCTTCCGTCCTGAGCCTCTCGAGTTAGAGGGCACCTTGGAAAACCATCGCTCGGGAGACACCCGAGGACCGCCAAGACTGTTTAGGGACAGAGAGAACGCCTCAGGTAGGTATAACAACCGAAGGGACGCCAGACCGTTCAAAAGGGACTCCCGGCCTAACGGCTCAACGAAGGAAGAAACCCAAGGAGACTCCGCAGGTAAGTCTTCCTCTAAACCGAGTCTCGACGCTTCGAACCTCAGTAAAAAACAGCTGAGTAAGGTGCTGAAAATGATCCAAGACGTGAAGCGGAACCAGAAAAGTAAAGCGGAGGTCCTCGCCGTAACCTCCCTTGGACCTGAGACGAGTGATAACTCAGCGCTCAGCCAATTGGAAGACGAGTTAGAAGACTTCTATCGGAGCCCTGTGGACCTGGACCCTCTGTCGGAAACACCTGTCACTGGGGACCAAACCCCTGAAGACCAGGAACTTGACAGCAACGATCAAATGCCACCGGAGGCCAACGACGTCTTTGTGGTCCAGGTAAGTTCTATCTCCAGCCCACAGGATAACGACCCGTCGATCATCCAATGCGACCCCCCCTTTATCCAGTTTCTTGGTAACCTTTCCGAAAAGGGAGCCGCACGCAAGCTTTATCTTTCAGTCCTCTTGGAGGACAACTTCGTGCATGACGCACTCCTTGATACAGCCGCCGACATCAGCTTGATCTCTCGCGATCTTTTCAGAACCTTACAAAAGGTGGCCCAGCACTCTCGACGAGAACTGAAGTCACAGCCCTGCTGCTTGGAAATCCGACCTTACTCTCAGGTCAACACCACCCTTGACGAGGTGGCCCTGATCCAGATAACGATCGGCCCCATGAAACTGATGCATCCTGTTTACGTTTCACCTTTGAATTCTATTCCCCTTCTTTTAGGTCAAGAGCTGCTCAGTCGCTTCGAGCCACTGGTTGATTTTAAACGACTCAAAATCTGGGCACAAGTCCGTCGACCTCTGCCCATGCCCCAATCAACTCCGCCAGTTCAGTGCTGTGCCATCGTGACCTCTTCCAAGGTCAACGTGCCGCCAGACAAAGACCTCAACGACTTAGCCGACTCCCTGGCAAAACAAGGGGCCCTTGAAGGGGCTCCCTGTAACTTACAGGCTGACTCACTGGACAGTGAGTCGATGCCCACCCAGCCCACCCTTTCGGTGGCCGTGATCACACGGGCCCGTGCTGTCACCGGACGGCCCCAGCCCGATCGCGCCCTTCTTGAAGTGTCTCCGACCGTCGCTTCCTCTGACCTTGTGTCTCTACAAGCAGCCGATTTGGCCATAAGCCGCATCATCGGTTTCCTTCCTGACCCTGCGCCAAGTGCCATCCCTCCTGATGCACTTGCTGCCGACGCATCTCTCGCCGCGCTGTGGCGCACAAGAGAGAACTTCACCTTGCGTCATGGACTGCTGGTGTTTGCCTCTGAGATCCTCACTGCACCCGCATTTGTGGTACCTCAGAGCCTCCGGGGGGTTATGCTGACGCACGCACACGACGCGCCAACAGCTGGCCTCCGAGGGGTCAACGCCACATACGAAGCTCTGCGACAAGTGGCCTACTGGCCACACATGAAAAATGACTTCACAGCCGAAGTAATGACCCAGCTGTGGCAGACGCTGGGTGTGAAAGCCTCCTCTCTCATCAGTTACCACCCAATGGCCTCGGGCCAGGTGACAAACAGAACGGTGATTAGCATACTGAAAAAGTATGTTGCACCCAACCAGAAAGCATGGGACGTGAAACTCCCGCTAGTCTTGGTGGCCATCCGAGCCACGCCCAACAGGTTGACGGGCATCGCCCCATTCGAACTCTTGACTGACCGACAGATGACCCTCCCCCTACACCTGTTGTACAAACCGGGAGAGGTTAGCATCGCAACCGCCTACACCACCCACCAATACATGTCGGACTTACAGGAGCACCCGAAAGCGACCTTTTCTCTCGCTCAGAAGAAGCTTGAGAAAAGTGCAGAGGATTGCAAGGCTTACTACGATCAGAAAGCCCCAAACGACGAGCTCCAGATCAGGGACAAGGTATGGTATTACATCTTAGCGCACCCGATCGGACAGACAAGAGACTGGCTAACCAAGCTAACCCGAAAGCTCCTCCCACGTTGGTCGGGACCCTACGAGACTGTCAACAAACTATCTCCGGTGGTGTACCACGTGAAGATCACCAAAAGACGCAGAGAACCTACTCTGAAATGGGTTCATCTCAACCAAATCAAAGCGCACCAAAACCCCATGGGACATGTCAGGGATGCCGATAGTTCCAACTAGAACACAACTCTGACAAACACACGCCCGTTAGGGACTGTACTAACAATTGTTTTGCACAGATTGTAAAGTCTACTAACCCTAACCACTAAAACCTAATCATCAAAGAGTTACGTGCTAGTGTCTCTAAAAACATCCCCAGATGTGTGTTGACAGAAGCATGTGGTCACAACGCCTCCTCCTGGTGGCATGTGACACTTACAGACCCCAGACGTTATTGCGTATCGTGATAGCAATACATGACAGTACCGGCGGCGTTTGCGGTTAAAAACCTGTGACAGCAGGCAGCGCGTGCCCAACCTTCGTGGCGGTGCGAGACCAGGTCACAGAGACCCGGGCTAAAATAGTTGGGGGGCCGTTGACTTGTGAACACTTCCCTCCGAGAGGTGATCTTCCACTATGACAAGCATGACACAGCAGCACGAGTTGTTCTGCCCCGATGACACCTAACACAGGCGCCACCTACTGGAGCTTGGAAAATTTTAGCCAAATCCCCGATTTACAGCTGGTCCTAAGCCCGCAAAGTCCCTACCACTAGCCTCGTATGTTAATCTCCCCTGCATGCATTTCATTTGAAAGCCTTATGCTGTCGATCACATGTCCAAATATGAAAAACCAAAAAGGAGTTTTGTTCATAGTTATCTACCGACCTCCTGGTCCCTACTCAGAGTTTTTAACAGAGTTTTCTGACTTTATATCAAACTTAGTGTTAGCCTGGGATAAAATAGTTATAGTTGGAGACTTTAATATCCACGTGAACATGAGTGATGACTCTCTCAGTAATGCCTTCAGCGCCTTGTTAGACAGCATTGGTTTCACTCAGAATGTAAATAAACCGACTCACACTCACAAGAACACTCTGGATCTTGTCCTAACGTATGGAACAGAGATTAGTGACCTCATTGTCTTCCCTCAAAACCCTATATTGTCAGATCATTTCCTAATTACCTTTCAGTTTATTCTTAAAGATCATCCAGTCCCACAAAATAAAGTTATAATGAAAAGGACAATATCTGAAAAATCTATCTCAAAATTCAAAGAAATAATAGAGCCAATATTCAGTGACATGTCATGTGATCATGTCATGTGATCATGTCATGTGATCCTGTCATGTGATCATGTCATGTGATCATGTCATGTGATCCTGCTGAGAACAGCTTTAGTCCCAGTTTAAGTGATCAATGTGTCGACTTGACCATGAATTCTCTGAAGTCTGCTCTTGACGTTGTCGCGCCGTTAAAACAGAAGGTCATTAGGCCAAAGCGCGCCTCCCCATGGTACAACCAAGAACTGCGTTCACATAAACAAAGAGTTAGAAAGTTAGAGGGATTATTTTGTCGCTCTCACACAGAAGAATCCCTAAAAGCAGGAAAAGTTGCCTGCTGTCCTATAAGCAGGCTCTGCGTAAGGCCCAAACCAGATATTATTCAAATCTAATAGAAGTCAACAAAAGTAACACTAAATTCCTTTTCAGCACTGTAGCTAGGCTAACAAACTGTCACAGTGCAGTAGAGCCCTCACTCCCAGCTACACTTAGCTCTGATGATTTCCTCCTATTTTTTAACAATAAAATAAAAACAATCAGAGATAAATTAGATGAAATTACCCCCGCTATTAGCCCTGAACTAGCCCAAGCTGTAAATCTAACGTCCCATATAAATCCAGCTGTAAACTTAGAAAGGTTCACAGCTGTTGATCAAGCAGAGATAACTTCAGCCATTATGTCCTCTAAAAGCTCAACTTGTGTCCTAGACCCCATTCCAAGCAGACTCCTCAAAGACATTCTTCCCCTAATTATAGACCCTATTCTTAATATAATAAATACTTCACTCAAAAGTGGCTATGTTCCACAGTCCTTCAAACATGCAGTCATTAAACCTCTTCTGAACAAGCCTAATCTAGATCCCGACCTATTGGTAAACTACAGACCTATTTCAAATCTTCCCTTCGTCTCTAAAATCCTTGAAAAAGTTGTAGTAAAACAGCTTTGTCGCCACCTGCAGGACAATAACTTATTTGAAGTTTTCCAGTCAGGGTTCAGAGCCCACCACAGCACTGAAACTGCACTAGTTAAAGTCACAAATGATTTGTTATTAGCCGCTGACGATGGACTGGTCTCAATCCTGGTTCTGTTGGACCTCAGCGCAGCGTTTGACACCATCGACCACAACATTCTACTGCAGAGGTTAGAATGTGATGTAGGTGTTGGAGGAACAGCCCTCAGCTGGTTTAAATCCTATCTATCTGATAGGTTCCAATTTGTTAATGTAAACCAGAGCTCCTCACCAAGCTCTAAAGTAATTTACGGTGTGCCACAGGGTTCGGTACTCGGTCCAATTCTGTTTACTCTTTATATGCTGCCATTAGGCAACATTATCAGAAAGCATGGCATTAACTTCCACTGCTCTGCAGACGACACTCAGCTGTATTTATCAATGAAACCTGATCAGAGCGATCAAGTAGACAGACTTAGTACTTGTGTGAAGGAGATAAAAACCTGGATGACACTAAACTAACTGCTTCTTAACCCTGAAAAAACCGAGGTCATTGTGCTTGGCCCTAAGCATCTACGAGACGCTCTATCTGAGCAGATAGTCACACTGGACAATGTCAGTGTAGCCTCCAGTTCTACTGTAAGAAACCTTGGAGTCTTATTTGACCAGGAGCTCTCATTTAAAGCTCATATAAATCAAGCTTGTAAAACAGCCTATTTCCATTTGCGCAACATCGCCAAAATCAGAAGAATTCTGCCTAAAAGTGATGCCGAAAAACTTATCCATGCATTTGTAACGACTAGATTAGACTACTGTAACTCCCTGCTTGCAGCGTGTCCTAAAAGCTCCATAAAAAGCTTTCAACTGGTTCAAAATGCAGCAGCAAGATTACTAACAGGAACAAAAAGAAGAGAGCACATTACGCCAGTGCTGAAGTCTCTTCACTGGCTCCCCGTCGAGTCTAGAATCAAATTCAAAATTCTACTCTTGACCTACAAAGCCATAAATGACATGGCCCCATCCTACCTCAAAGATGCTATAGAACCATATCATCCAAACAGAGCTCTTCGCTCTCAGAATGCCGGCCTTCTGGTGGTGCCAAGAGTCTCTAAAAGTACTGTAGGAGGTAGAGCGTTTAGCTCCCAAGCTCCTGTGTTATGGAATCAGCTCCCGACCCATGTTAAATCTGCTGACACAGTCTCTTCATTTAAGTCCAGGCTTAAAACGTTCCTCTTCGAAATCGCTTATGGTCAGAGTAGTTAGGAACAGAAACATAAACCCACAGCTTTAGCTACGCTGCCCTAGGAGTAACTATGCTGGGGGAAGTATGACAGCTTGAGCACTATCCTCTTCTTCTTCTGACTACTTATGCTATCAAACAATATTTATTTTTTGATTCCACTTGCAAACTGTTCACCGCCTTCTTTTCTTTCTCTCACTCCTGAGGACCTGTGGACCCAGATGCCCCTCCCCTGGTGAAGTGGTCCCTGCCCTGTGTGGACGGTCCCTCATCTGCCTGAGGAGTGGGTCCAGCTCGCCCCCGACGGTCCCTCATCTGCCTGAAGAGTGGGTCCAGCTCGCCTCCGACGGTCCCTCATCTGCCTGAAGAGTGGGCCCAGTTCGCCTCAGTCGGTCCCTCATCTGCCTGAAGAGTGGGTCCAGCTCGCCTCAGACGGTCCCTCATCTGCCTGAAGAGTGGGTCCAGTTCGCCTCAGTCGGTCCCTCATCTGCCTGAAGAGTGGGTCCAGCTCGCCTCAGACGGTCCCTCATCTGCCTGAAGAGTGGGTCCAGTTCGCCTCAGTCGGTCCCTCATCTGCCTGAAGAGTGGGTCCAGCTCGCCTCAGTCGGTCCCTCATCTGCCTGAAGAGTGGGTCCAGCTCGCCTCCGACGGTCCCTCTTCTGCCTGAAGAGTGGGTCCAGCTCGACTCAGACGGTCCCTCTTCTGCCTGAAGAGTGGGTCCAGCTCGACTCAGACGGTCCCTCTTCTGCCTGAAGAGTGGGTCCAGCTCCAGTCTCCCTCGTGTCCGTCTGTCCGTCTGTGAGAGTGGGATCTCTCCTTCACTGGAACTCCTCCAGGTTTCTACGCTTTTTTCCCAAAGAGGTTTTTTTTGTAGTTTTTCCTGGCCGAGAAGGAGAGTCTAAGGACAGAGGACCCTGGGACATCGTCCCTCGCCACCACAGACATTGTCTGACTCCATCGCCACCACAGACATTGTTGATTCATTTCTCCCTGTGGCCCTCAGAGGCAACTGTTGTTGTGATTTTGGGCCTTACAAAAATAAATTGATTTGATTTGATTTGATGCAAACCATAGAGTAGAATATTCTGTCACCTGTTTCGAACAGAAGCGGTCCAACCTAGAAGTTGCCCCCTCGCTAGGGTGAAACGTATGTCAGGAACCTTGTTAACCACTTTCGTTTTTTTTTCCACCATAGACATCCACTTTGATCTAATTTTGTACCTCGATACTACGTAAGCTACCTCTGTGTCTTAGAATCTTGTTTCTACGCCCAAATTCTTGCACTAGGAGTCAAGAGCTCTTGCATTGTTTACCACTCCCTCTCAGGATGATGTGCTGAGAGTTAGTAGCCTAGGGATAGTGTAACACCCACTAGCACCTGCCCCTCAGCCCAAATAGGAAAGCGATCAGTCCAGGTTTAGAGGTTTACCCAAATCATGCCACTCTGTGCCGCTCACTGACTCGGTAAGGACATTCCCTTTGACATTTGCCCGATGCTTCTTCATCGGAGAACCAACGGCCAATCGGGGGGTTGTGGGGAATGGGGATGGACATTCCACGGCCAGATAACAGAAAATCTCTCTTTGAACATTGGGGGTTTTCGTTCTCCCTCTCTCCCTCACCGCAGCTGCTGTGACTTTTTGTGATAACAGACCTTCTCCCCAGTGACTTTCAGGAGGATGCCCCAATGAAAACCACGTTTTATGTGATTATGACATGAATGTTCGTCTGAACCAACTCCATACACCGCATGTTTCACCTTGTGTTACGTATTTTTCCACTGTTTAAGGTTTATATTCCCAATGCTTTAACTCAAGTGCCCGTCACAGGTGAAAGAAGATATAAAATGTATCTACCTCAAGAAATAATGTGTACAAACTGCCCAAAAAATTTTAACGTGTAAATGTTAAAACAGGGTTTAAATGTTTTGCCATTATTTACGTTACTCTAGCTTTATTTTCTCGGCCAGGAAATGTTAAACGGGAAATCTGCGCAGTCGCGCCCGCCCCTTTCGCTCCCAGCATGCCCTGCGGGCCAAGTATCAAAAGGACGCTCCAAGCTAGAAACGCTCTCTTCTCTTCTCATCCCCGTCTCCACGGACGAGCCTTTCACTTTTTCCTTTGTCTCAACAAAAATCCGTCTGTCACGTGGTCGACAAGGCCATGCCAGCCCTGGACTCTGAAACCACCTGAAACCACCTGAAACCACCTGGAACCACCGGGAACTAAGCTTAAGCGCTAAACCGGACAGAGACTTTCTTTGCTACTTCGTTTCTTTTCTTTTTGAAGTAATCTACGCCGTTTACGTGGATCAGCGCTACGCTCTCATCTGAGTAAAGGCCGCGTGAGGAGCTAACACGCCGCTAAAGCGTTCTACCGCTAAGGAACTCTCGGATATCGCCTCCGTTGCCACCGGCGCCAAGGACCTCACAGCTGCCGCTGCCTTCCTCGCTCCACGGTCAGCACACCGCTCCACGGCCGCCGCCCGCTTCACGAACCTTCGCCGCCACACCGCTACACGCGGACAAGGACCAGCCGGACCGAGTCTCTACAGAACCGTAAGCCGAGTTCAGTGTGCGGTTCTTTTGTGGCGTGGTTTGGGTAGAGCTCAGCTGTTCCTCCTCCCTTTAGCTTCTCACTTTCCCTCTTTTTGATATAGATTAGCATAGAAACGTTTGATTATCAAAGGCAAAACCCTGGTTTAACATTATCTGAATGAAATTTGCTGTCAAATCTGATATAACATCACCTGTGATTTACCTGTGCGCATTTCTGCTCCGGTGTTTTTGATTGCCCTTTGGATAAATAAACTACACGAAAGAGTTATTGACTATTGTTTGTTTGAATAGACTATGTGTAAGTCCCTGAATCGTGAAACACCCTTCAGACCTTTTTAACGAGCGCGATTAAGGACCGTATCTTAGCTCTTTGGGTTTTACCCTAGTGCCCCGTCTTGTCTCGTTTCTGCTAAGAAATCTCCCTTAATCATAAACTGAATACATGTAGTTTGAGACCCTACACTAGCATTACGCAATCCGACCCAACTAGTCCACAGGACGCAGTGAAACCCTGAGGGCCTCAAACTGTGCCAACAGTGCAGAGGAGATGGGTGAGCGAAGAGGTGATCCTTAACAAAAAGGGGAGGCTCGAGCAAATTGTATCGCACCCAATACATTTGAAATTAATGAAATGACTTACTCTGGTTCAAGCCAGCACAGAATCCTACCTGTAGCACTCTTGAGGCAAGACACACCGCAGTAGGTGAAGGTATAATTAGATTTCTTACCAGAGTAATTAACTGAACGCACATACACGCCAGGGGTAACCCAGATTGCGCGTTGGATGCCAGTGATCTAAGAGGCATGGGTAACTCTCATGGCAATGAATGAATGGACAGACGTGGACCCGAAGTACTCACCAAAGTGCAAAAACAGCGGAGCGTACAGTCGCCGGGCTTTAAGCCGTTTGAACAGCAACTTTCAGTATTTGAAACGGTTAGATTGACACATTTTTAAACTGGCGGTTCTGCTTCGAAGCGGCCCACTTGTGTGCCAAGAGGTGAAAGCAAAGAGAAAGGCGCAGGTAAGGAGAAGTCCCTAAATGACCTTTGCGACAACGTGATTGGCCAGTCGGCGGATATGCGTACCACTAAAACACAAATAGTTTATCTGACACGCATAATGTTTGGTTAAAATGTCTTTTAAAAATGTAGCATGCCCAGCGGAGTTTTCAGATTCAAAAGAGTCTGGTTCGCAGGGATTTATTTTATCATTATTTTTTGCTTTTTTCTCTTTAGCTACGTCAGAAATAACTGGAAGTTTAAACATTTGTGTCACTGTCATGGCTGCATAACTTCCTCTTGCACAAAACAAACCTAATGCTAATGTTTGATATATATAATATTGGCTAAATGTGTTATTGTGGTGCATCTTCAGTACTTTCAGCACATCTGTAAAAACACTAGAGATGCATAGTTTCTGCTTATTCTGTTTAATTATACATTTAATTTCCCTTTACCTTCTCTATATTCTGTCCACATGCTGCACTAACCATTACCATAGTCAGAGCCACTGAATAATATTGGTTTATAGTCTCATTCTTCTTGCACAGTGTTGAATTATTATCATTTGTTGTACTCCTTTTGTATCTTAACCCTATTTAAAGTATATTCTAATGTTTAATGTTTTATGGCCCAAGTCTTTTTTGAACATTTATTCATCTCCATTTTTGATTCTGTTATTGTTCTTGTACTTGAAAAACAATGTAATTTCCCCTTGGATAAAAAAAATAAGAGTTCTCTTATTTTATAAAAGACACAAGTGCATGATTCATAGCAGTTGCTCTGAATATCAATTTGTAATTTTGTAAAGAAAAGAAAAAAAAGCTGTCACACTTGTTTCACTTTTGTGAAACAGTGTTTTTGATTTGAGCATTTGGATGTCTTTAGAGCAAAGTACAAGTGGCGTTCACATTGGTGCTAGAAATACACAATAAACAAAACAAACTATACAAAATATCTGAATGATATGAATTGTTTATATCCCTAATAGTTTTCAACCAGAAAGGTGTGGAAATACAACATTTGTCCCCTTTATTCTCCAAACCCCCAGATTAAGCGTAGGGACATGAACATTATATCTGCCATGTCCCAGGTGTAAAACAAATGCATTTGGACATACAAGTTCTACGGACTTAGCCATATTTGTTAACAGCTCCTCGTCTCTCTTGTCCCTCTGAAACGCTGCACAATGTTGGCCGTTGTTTCTTAGATCGCAGCTGCTAAAAGCCTGTCTCGACATTGGAGTACATTGGAAATAGCTTTTGTCATTAATGCTTTATTAATTGCCGCAGGGTAGCGCTCGCTGATGCAGGGTGCGTTGGATTTCTCTGACACTTTGAGGTCAACTTGCCGGGTGAGAGGAGGAGGCGGCTCGGGGAGAGGGAAGATGGGAGGGGCTTTGTCTATTCCTTTGTTTCAGGCAAAGGAACAGGGAGATGGCTCTGCTGGTTTGGGGTCTGAGCTAAAGCTTCAATACTGGGGCTATATTCCTTTGGGTTTGTGTTATTCAGCAAACACATGTATAATTAATTGTATTAATTACACAGTATATATTTTTGTACGGGCAGAGAGAGCAGAGCTAATTGTTATTTAATATTAGGATGGAATGAGGAATGATGTTATCTGGGCTCAAGTACAATAATTCTTACAATTTACACAGCAATTTTTTTTTCACCATTTACTGGCATCGGTAGGTCCAATTTGTTTTTGATTTTGTGAACAGAAATCAGGAGTTTATGCACTCACCTGTTCCCCATCTGCATCCCACCTGCCCGACAGCGTGCTAACCCCATTCTAAAGAAAACCCAGACTCGACCCTAACATTCCTGTCAATTACGCTGGATAATGCCAAAGCATCGCTGAACTTCTATTCATAAAAAAAATATTCATATTAGGAAACCCATTAAATAATGTAATAAATTACATTTTACAATGACTGTACAATACACATTTTAAATTCACATTTACAACTGAATTATTTAAGTAAACACTTTATTTCCACTTTAGGTAATGCTAATACTATGACTTAGAGGCAGATACATTTGACATAGAATTACAATTTCCACTTGATGAAATATCAGATTGTAAAGAGCAATATAAAAATCTCAGTGATACTGTACTTTTTAGTGCATAGAAGCAATTATTACATTAAGAGGAAATATAAAACACCAACAATTGTTTTTTCATAAAACAGCTTCTAAGTTGCATTAGTTACTCTGAACTACATGTGTAAAACATTTTACATTTTTATATTTAATCGTCACAGCCACAATTGCAATATGGAAAATTCCCTTTTGGACATAAAAAACCACGAAAAAAACCAACAACACAGTAATGTCAAATAGCCCCCCCTATATAGCCCCCCCTATATTTAGCATAACCAGCCGCCACTGTTTATTAGCCTCACTTATTACGACATGTCTCCTCTGCGCTTTCCCCTCGCACACTCTGCTCTCTCCTCATCTGACCTGACACACAGACTTCTCAGGGTCTGCATCTTATTTAAAGCCGTTTTCTCTCTTTTCTATTATTGTCTGACTCTGCTTGACTTGACTGTTTTGTTGTTTTATGTTGCACCGAATCACCAAGATTTCCCATGTTTGTGATTTGTTCATTGACAATGGCAAAAAACCTTTTCTGATTATGATTCTTTGACTCCTATCCTTTTCTCACTGTTGCTAGGACTTATTGTCATATTAAAAATCAAACCAACCCGGGGCCCGCTCTGAGCAATGTGATTCATATTCCCTGTGAAAAGATAAAGCCCAGTCCCACTGAAACTAGTCTGACACTTGCTGTCCTTATGTAACAAATCACTCTTAATCATTGAGTGTCTGCTTATGTCATAAAGCAGACACGATATGTTCTTGTATTCCCATTTATTTTTCCTTATCAGGATTTTTGACACCTTCACCAATTTCACCAAGTTTTACCTCTTTACGATCGTTTTCATCGTCTTAGGGGCTATTGCTGTTGACATTTGTACATACTGTACTTTTTTTTCAGTATTTGCAAAAGTGAATTGCAAATGCCAATGCTAATTAGCGTCTCTTGCTAGGTGATGGAGGTACAGGGAGGAGGGGGTGCAGCCGGGTCACAGAGGCTCTTTCTCCCTGCTCAGGTCTGCGTTCAGCACGATCTTGCAATTTGTCAGGACAAACTATTTGAGTCGCAAACTACGCAATCATTAACTGTGAATTACTGAGCATCGTTGGTATGACGCAAAACGCTGCAGAAAACATGGACGTGCAGGGAGGCGGTGGCCATTGCCGCTAGCGAGGCTTTAATGTAATTTGTTGTCAATTAAATTTGACTTTTTATCTTGAGTAGCACTACCAGTACTACTTACACAAATGTAGTACTCTTACACACATGTTGTACTTTTACGCAAGAACGCAGACACTCGCAATGGCTTCAGCCATTGCACATTATCTAGTTTTATTTCATCTTATAATCTTGATTTTATGTTTTTAACTGAAACATGGCTTGACAAAAACACAGGAACTTTAGTTCTAATAGAATCTGCTCCACCCAACTTTAAGTTTGAATCTGAAACAGGAGAAAACAAAAAGGTGGAGGTATCAGTGCAGTTTTTAGAGATGAAATACTTACCCACAGGTTGTGGGTGTTTTCATCATTTGAGTATGTATCCTTTAAAATGGAGCTAAAACGGTCTCCATCCATTCTCTTCATTGTTTTATACAAGCCTCTCCAGCACTGCCAACGTTTTATTGATGATTTTACTGAGATGTTTCAGTCGTATGCACAGATTTGATGGTTTGGTCATTACAGGTGATTTCTATGTTCATGTGGACCACTTTTGTGACAGAAAAACAAAAGAGCTTGATGCTGTCCTTGTTGGATTCAATTTATCTGAGAAAACAAGACAAAAGAGAGTTGGTCGTATGGATCAAAATAATTTATTTCCCTGACAAATACAGGCTAATACAAAATAAAACTCTCCCTAACACATGCACGGAGTCCAGCAGGTGCTCTGACAGGCTCTTTCGTCTAATCCCTTATACAATATGAATATTCATGAAGGTTGATTTTGGCAAACCCCTGTCTGCTTCTTGTTCCGCCGACTGTATCCAGCAAACTGATTTCGGTCTGTTTGCCTCCTTATATGGTAGTTGTTATTGCAACAGGAACAGCTCTGTGACTCAAATCAGAAGAAATTATTCAACTGTCTGCTACTCACATCCTTGGTGTTGAAAACATGTAGATAGAGCAAGAGTGTTGTGTGACAGAAGTGGGCATGCATCTCGGTTCCTTCCTGCTAATCATACAGATCAGTACAATTAATAAAGTAATTATTTACAACATCCTTGAAACCTACAGTCTTACTCGGCATGTGAGTGGCCCCTCCCATCGCAGAGGGCAGACTCTAGTTGCGTGAATGTGGTTTATGCTGCTCTGTCTGATAACGTCTGCATCTGGCCTTATCTGTTCTGGCGTAAATGATTTGTTGAACTCTGTTACATCGAGTGTTTTGAATGCTCTGGACCCCATTGCCCCTCTGAAGGTAAAATGGTTAAAAATAAGCAGAAGTTGCCATGGAGAAATGATGATTGGGTCAGGGCACAGAAAAGGGAGCGCCGCCGGGCCGAACGGAAATGGCGCAAGTCAAAGCTCCAGGTTCAAAATGAGATTTACAGAGAGATGTTGAACATGTACAGCCTAATCTTATGTAGAACTAGGGAAAGATATTTTTCTGAAATAATTGGAAGCTGCAGTAACAACTCGCGTGTCCTGTTTGCCACAGTAAACAGATTAACAAACCCTCCAGCTCAGCTGCCGTTAGAACTCATTTCCACATCCAAGTGTAATGAGTTTGCATTATTCTTTAATGACAAAGTTCAGGGCATTAAAAATGCTATAAATCCCACAATGCAAAAAATTACCCTAAAACCATCAAGACACTTAGAGCTAACTCACTTTGCACCTGTAACTGACAAAACTGTCCATGAGATCATCACCAGTCTGAGTTCATCTACAGCTGCCTCCATGTCTGAGCCTCCAGATTTATAAAGTCTGTGCTGAACAGTTTGTGGTTGTTGTTGTTGTTGTTGTTTTATGGCGGTTGGCATCCAAGTGTTGCATTACCGCCAGACTTTCTTCCTCAGACTTTGTCTTCTTCCATTACTTTGGTGTTTAGGCCCAGGAGTTCAAAGCATCTTTCAGAGTCCGACCGGCTTCATTCCAGGACTGACTCTTCTTCATCTTCCTCTCCTTCTTTGATTTTCGGTGCTTCCGCCGTACAGCTTTGTTCTTTAGGCTTCATTCTTTAGGCTTTTGATATTTCCACCGATGTCGTTGCTTGGTAGCCGTGCGTCTACTACACTGGGCGAGGACAGGAGAACACCCCCACCTCCAGATCTTCACTCTGATCACACTGATTCCCCAAAAGCAGACCCCCATCACTCTGACTCCCATTTAGCGCCTTTAGCCTGTTTTCTATATCTGCCCAATCAAGCTCTTTTGTCCCAAGGACTCTTCAGCTTTAGCAATGATCCTGATCCTTTCAGTTCTCTTGAGTCAGAGCAGCAGTTTATAACATCCACCATAAAAAGCACAAAATCCTCTCTATCCACAACCAAGATATTCTCATTAATTCTGGAACCTTCACACTTGCAACCCCCACACTTGGAACCTTCACACTTGGAACCTTCACACTTCTTGGGGGCAACGCTGGCTTCCCTCATTTCGCTCTGGCTGTGAGCAGCGCTGGCTTCTCTGTCTGTATTTACTTAAAGCTTGTTACTTGACACTTTCTTGACTGCATCCGCAGAGGATATACCTTGATAGACCTTCATTTTCTGCACCTCAGCAGGGACGTCTACGATAACTCCTCTGACTGTGTTTCTTTCAGCATCAGACACAAGAATGTCCTTTCCACCCAGACGTTTAGTTCCAATCACCTCCCTTTGCTGAGCCGCGTTCTTGCACACGACCAGCAGCGAGCCATCTCTTAGGACACTTGCACGCTTAATCACTCCAGCAGCTTAATGAGGAGCCCATCCTTCCAAACCATATCGTACGCCTTCTCCACATCAAAGAGCACCGCAATAACCTTTTCTTTCTGAGCCCTGGCCAGCTGGATATCAGATTCCAAACACAACACGGAATCCATGGTGTTCCTGCCCCTACGGAAACCACTCTGGTGCGCAGGAAGCAAACCCCGACTCTCCAAGAAGTAATCCAACCGCTCGGTAACCATGCGCTCCATCGTTTTCCCGAGCTGCGACGTCAAGGCAATCGGCCTATAACTTGAAGGGTCAGACGCTGGCCTACCTGGCTTCAGAACCGGCACCACCGTAGACTGTTTCCACGCAGATGGAACACAACCTGAATCCCAAACACGGTTGAAAAGACCCAGGACTAGCCCAAGCGTGTCATCAGTCAAATGAGAGAGCATGTCATAGCACACCTCATCTCTACCCGGGGCTGTCTGTTTCGCCTTAGAAAGTGCTCTCCTTAGCTCAAACAAACTAAACGGAAGGTCAAGGTCATCTTGAGTCGAAGGCTGGTGCCCAATCAGCTCAGAATTCTGGGCCAAAGTACTCTCCCTGTAGTGCCTTTCCGCAGGTGAGAGATTGTCAGAGCTGTGCACCGACACAAAGGTGCTGGCCAACAGTTCAGCTTTGTCAACGTCGCTGACTGCTTCAACACCATTCAGTATTAGGACCGGGGTCCCATGACGGCGCTCAACCCCATGCATCCGCTTAATCATCCCCCAAACATCCCCGAGACGCGTTTCTCTCCCAATTTTGGAACAATACCGCCTCCAATAGGCACTCTTGGCCTTTCTCACAGTTTTCCGCACAACAGCGCGGGCCCTCTTGTAGTCAATGAGGGCACCCTCAGTGTGGGCAACCCTTAGCCGGCGAAACGCCGCATTTCTCGCCCTAACAGCATGACCACATGCTTCAGTCCACCACGGCACCCGCTTCCTATGTCCACTACCACCACTCTTAGGAATCGTGCCTACCGCTGACTGCGTGATGAGCGAGACAATTGCACTATTGAGATCATCCACCTGAGTCAATCCTCCTTCCTGCAGAACCCTAGAACCATCATCAGCTTTCCTCAGGAAAGCCCCCCAGTTCGCCCTTGCCAACTGCCACCTCTGGATCCTCGTCCCCCTGACCACACAGCTCCCAAAGCCAATCACGGTGCGGACTAGATAGTGATCGCTAATGTCTTTGAAAACTGTGGTCATAAAGCCTCTCCTAAAGAAGAGCAGGGGTAGGGGTCAGGGGGAGTGTTCATAAAGCCTCTCTTGGAGGCGGTGTTGTTCCAAAATTGGGAGAGAGGCGCGTCTCGGGGATGTTTGGGGGATGATTGAGCGGATGCATGGGGTTGGGCGCCGTCATGGGACCCCGGTCCTAATGCAGAGTGGTGTTGAAGCAGGGAGACTACAGGGAGAGTGCTTTGGCCCAGAGTTCTGGGCTGGTTGGGCACCAGCCTTCGACTCAAGATGACCTTGACCTTCCGTTGGGTTTGTTTGAGCTAAGGAGAGCACTTTCTGGGGCGAAACAGACAGCCCCGGGTGAGGATGGGGTGTGCTATGACATGCTCTCTCGTTTGACTGATGACACGCTTGGGCTGGTCCTGGGTCTTTTCGACCGTGTTTGGGATTCAGGTTGTGTTCCATCTGCGTGGAGGCAGTCTGCGGTGGTGCCGGTTCTGAGGCCAGGTGGGCCAGCGTCTGACCCTTCGAGTTGTAGGCCGATTGCCTTGGCGTCGCAGCTCGGGAAGACGATGGAGCGCATGGTTGCCGAGCGGTTGGATTGCTTCTTGGAGAGTCAGGGTTTGCTTCCCGCGCGCCAGAGTGGTTTCCGTAGGGGCAGGAGCACCATGGATTCCGTGTTGTGTTTGGAATCTGATATCCAGCTGGCCGGGGCTCAGAGAGAAGGGGTTATTGCGGTGCTCTTTGGTGTGGAGAAGGCGTGCGATATGGTTTGGAAGGATGGGCTCCTCATTGAGCTGCGGAGGTGTGGTGTGGAGGGTGGACTGTTTGGCTGGGTCCGGAGCTTTCTGTCTGGCCGGCGTGTCCAGACCAGAGTGGGCGCTGCTTGCTCCGGGGTCTATGAGGTGGAAAATGGGATCCCGCAGGGGAGTGTGTGTAGCCCTGTCTTGTTCAATGTTATGATTGGGGACATCTTTGACGACGTGGATGGGTCTGTTGGGAGGAGCCTTTGTGCTGATGATGGCGCTCTATGGGTGAGAGGGGGGAGTCTCCGGTTTTGCGAGGCGAGGCTGCGGGGGGCGGTGCAGCAGGTGGAGCGGTGGACCCTGAGGTGGGGGTTTGAACTGTCCGTGCGGAAGTCTCGGGTGATCTTTTTCTTCGATGGGCATGGGGACGTCTCCCTTCGACTGCGTGGGCGGGTGCTCGGGCAGGTCGGGGAGGTGAGGTTCTTGGGGGTCACCTTTGACGGGAGGCTTGGTTGGCGTCGGCACATTGGTGAGGTCAGTGGTGAATGCGGAGGGGTGAATGGCTTGCTTCGTTGTCTGTCCGGCCAGGACTGGGGGGCCAGCGGAGGGTCGCTCCTGGGTATTTATCGGGCCGTCATGAGGGCGACTATTGATTGTGGCTGTATGGCCTGCATGTCTGCGGCTGAGACTAGCTTGGGGAGGCTTGGTGTGGAGCAAGCCCAGGCCTTGCGCATCTGCTGTGGGGCTTTTGGGACCTCCCCTGTCTCGGCGCTGCGGGTAGAGTTGGGGGAATTGCCGTTACGGCTCCGGAGGCTGGAGCTTCTGTTGGCTTGCTGGGTGAATGTGCAGGGTCGTGCGGGCTCTCACCCGGTGAGGGACTTTCTCGGGGTTGATGGGGGGCAGAGTGAGGCTGGCGGTATGGTTTTTAGCCAGGTGGGAGGTGCGAGGGCGCGGCTTGCGGGGGTTGGTGATCTGCGTGTGAGCCCGTCGGTGGCTTTGTCTGCTATAGCTCCAAGGAGGTTTGTCCCGGCTCCTGTTGATGTTGGCTTGCATGGCAGGCTTTGAGGGGTCGCTGGGAGGACACTGCGGTTTGCCGTTCGGGCGCTCATCGATGGGCACTCAGGTGATGTGTTTGTTTGTGCCGACGGGTCTGGGGATCCTGAGAGTGGGCGTGCTGGCGCCGCTTGTTTTGTGCCTGACCTGGGGCTGGCGGTCGAGGGGGGGTTGACGGATCGCCTTTTGTTTTCACGTCGGAGCTCATAGCGATGCGGTTGGCATTGGAATGGGCGGAGTCTGCTTTGCAGTGTTGCTGCATTGTGGTGGCCTCTGACAGCCTTTCTGCATTGCAAAGCATTAGATCTGGGAGGTCGGATAGCAGACGGGATGTGTTGAGTGGCATCTTCTGTCTGGTGCTCTCCCTGTCCAGGAGGGATGTGGGGGTTTCCTTCATTTGGGTCCCTGCGCATGTGGGGGTGGATGGTGGCGAAATGGCTGATGCACTGGCTGGACGTTCCCTTGGGCGGCCGTCAATTGATGTGGCGGTTGAGTTGAGCAAATCTGAAATCAAGCCCGTTGTCGGGGGTCGTGTGGTCGGCCTTTGGCACGAGTTTTGGAGCCGCTGTGTTGCTGGACAGCATCTCTATCACATGCAGGGTGGTGTGGGTCCTTGCGGGTCTATGGGCGGGAGCGCGTGGGAGGAGGGGGCCTTCGCCCGCGTGGGGATTGGCCATGCTGGACTCAATTGGTCACTGAGTGGGATGGGCGGGCATCCGACCGGTCTGTGTGGTCACTGTCGGGTGCCGGGGACTGTCGAGCATGTGCTGATTTGCTGTGGGGCTTATGGTAGAGAAAGGGCCGGGTTGGCCTTGTGGTTTCGGGGTGATGGGCGGGAGTTCGGTCTGCGGAGCGTTCTGGCGATCCAGTCACAGGGTTTGTGTCAGGCTGTGGTTGCTTGCTTGTGTGGCGCAGGGCTGGGTGAACGTTTGTAGAGGTGGGGGGTGTTGGAGACTGAGCCGGGGATGGGGAGCGGGAGGATGTTCTGGCGCGCTTTGACTTCATGGGCCTAGAAACGCCGGGGTGATGGAAGGAGGACTTCTGGGGGATAAAACGGCGGGGACGTCCCATGGCCTCATGGGCTTTGTGGAGCAGCGGGGACGTCCCATGACCTCATGGGCTTTGTACTTCCAAAGCACCGAACGTCAAAGAGGGAGAGGAAGATGAAGAAGAGTCTCCCTGGAATAAACGTCTGGGTGGAAAGGACATTCTTGTGTCTGATGCTGAAAGAAACACGGTCAGAGGAGTTATCGTAGGTGTCCCTACGGCAACGTCTGTGGATGAAGTTAAGGAGAATTTGACTGGAGCTACGGTGGTGGACGCTAGGCGGTTGAAGGTGACCCGGTCTGAGGTAAGATGTGACAGCTTGTCGGTAATGGTAACACTTGAAGGGAGGTGCCTGCCTAGTAAGGTGTTCATTGGGTTCATGTGCCATGACGTTAGGCCATATGTTCCACCGCTCCTGCGTTGCTTTAAGTGCCAGCGCTTTGGGCATATTGCAGCGGTCTGTAGAGGGAGGCAAAGATGTGGTAAATTTCCCCATGTGGGACAATAAAGGATTATCTTATCTTATCTTATGTACAGGAGATCACGAGCATGGGAAGTGTGACGTGGGAGCAAAACTGAAGTGCTGTAACTGTGGGGAAGAACATAGCTCTGCCTACGGGGGATGCAGGTTTAGCAAAAGAGCTGCTGAGGTGCATAAAATAAAGGTCTCTCAAGGTATATCCTATGCAGATGCAGTCAAGAAAGTTTCAAGTAACGAGTTTAGAGTAAATACAGAGAGAGGAGCCAGCGCTGCTCCCAGCCAGGGCGAAATGAGAAAGGCCAGCTTGGCTCCCAAGAAGTGTGACGGTTTCAAGAGTGGAGGTCCCAAGTGTGCAGGTTCCAGAATTAATGAGAATACCCTGGTTGTGGATAGAGAGGATTTTGTACTCTTTATGGTGGATGTTGTAAACTGTGCTGCTCAGACTCAAAGCAGAACTGAAAGGATCAGGATCATTGCTAAAGCTGCAGGGAGATTCCTTGGAACAAAGGAGCTTGATTGGGCAGATATAGAAAACAGGCTAAAGGCGCTAAATGGGAGTCGGAGTGATGGGGGTCTGCTTTTGGGGAGTCAGAGTGATCAGAGTGACGAGATGGGGGTGGGGGTGGTCTCCTGTCCTCGTCCAGTCTCGTAGACGCACGGCTACCAAGCAGCGACATCAGTGGAAATATTAAAGCTGTTGTTGTTGTTGTTGTTGTTTTATGGCGGTTGGCATCCGAGTGTAGAATGAAGCCTAAAGAATAAAGCTGTACGGTGGAAGCACCGAACGTCAAAGAAGGAGAGGAAGATGAAGAAGAGTCTCCCTGGAATAAAGCCGGTCGGTCTCTGGGGGGAATTGCCGTTACGGCTCCGGAGGCTAGAACTTCTGTTGGCTTACTGGGTGAATGTGCAAGGTCATACGAGCTCTCACCCGGTGAGGGACTTTCTCAGGGTTGATGGGGGGCAGAATGAGGCTGGTGGTATGGTTTTTAGCCAGGTAGGAAATGCGAAGGCGCGGCTTGCGGGGGTTGGTGATCTGCGTGTGAGCCCGTCGGTGGCTTTGTCTGCTATAGCTCCGTGGAAGTTTGTCCCGGCTCCTGTTGATGTTAGCTTGCATGGCAAGCTTAGAGGAGTCGCTGGGAGGGCACCGCAGTTTGCCATTCAAGCGCTCATCGATAAGCACTCAGGTGATGTGTTTATTTATACCGACGGGTCTAGGGATCCTGAGAGTGGGCGTTCTGGCGCCGCTTATTTTGTGCCTGACCTGGGGCTGGCGGTCAAGAAGAGGTTGACAGATCGCCTTTCTGTTTTCACGTCGGAACTCATAGCGATACGGTTGGCATTGGAATGGGCGGAATCTGCTTTGCAGTGTTGCGGCATTGTGGTGGCCTCTGACAGCCTTTCTGCATTGCAAAGCATTAAATCTGGGAAATCGGATTGCAGACAGGATGTGTTGAATGGCATCTTCTGTCTGATGCTCTCCCTGTCCAGGAAGGATGTGAGGGTTTCCTTCTTTTGGGTCCCTGCGCATGTGGGGGTGGATGGTAACGAAATGGCTGATACACTGGCTAAACGTTCCTTTAGGCGGCCATCAATTGATGTGGCGGTTGAGTTAAGCAAATCTGAAATCAAGCCCGTTATCAAGAGTCATGTGGTCGGCCTTTGGCAGGAATTTTGGAGCCACTGTGTTACTGGACGGCATCTCTATCACGTACAGGGTAGTGTGGGTCCTTGCGGGTCTATGGGCAGGAACGCGTGGGAGGAAAGGGCCTTCGCCCGCATGAGGATTGGCCATACTGGACTCAAATGGTCACTGAGTAGGATAGGCAAACACCCGACCGGTCTGTGTGGTCACTGTCGGGTGCCAGAGACTGTCGAGCATGTGCTGATTTGCTGTGAGGCTTATGATAGGGAAAGGGCCGGGTTGGCCTTGTGGTTTCGGAATAATGGGCGGGAGTTCAATCTACGGAACGTTCTGGCGATCCAGTCACAGGGTTTGTGTCAGGCTGTGGTTGCTTACTTATGTAGCACAGGGCTGGGTAAACGTTTATAGAGGTGGGGGGTGTTGGAGACTGAGCCGAGGATGAGGAGCAAGAGGATGTTCTAACGCGCTTGGACTTCGTGGGCCTAGAAACGCCAAAGTGATGGAAGAAGGACTTCTAAAGGATAAAACGACAAAGACGTCCCATGACCTCATGGGCTTTGTAAAACAACAAAGACGTCCCATGACCTCATGGGCTTTGTACTTCCAAAGCACCGAACGTCAAGGAGGGAGAGGAAGATGAAGAAGAGTCTCCCTGGAATAAAGCCGGTTGGTCTCTGAAACCAACCGGCTATTCTAGTCACAAAGACATATCATGATCTCATGGGCTTTGTAACACCAAAGCAATGGGAGGAGTACTTTCGCGGACTGCGACAGAGTCTGAGGACTACAAAAGGTCTGAGGAATAAAGTCTGGCGGTAATGCAACACTCGGATGCCAACCGCCATAAAACAACAACAACAACAACAACAACAACAACAACAACTATTCTAGTCACAAAGACATATCATGACCTCATGGGCTTTGTAACACCAAAGCAATGGAAGGAGTACTTTTACGGACTACGACAGTCTGAGGACTACGACAAAGTCTGAGGAATAAAGTCTGGCGGTAACGCAACACTTGGATGCCAACCGGCATAAAACAACAACAACAACAACAACAAAGGAGAGCAGGGGGAGGGGTCAGGGGGAGTGGTCATAAAGCCTCTCCTAAAGAAGAACAGGGGTCAGGGGGAGGAGTCAGGGGGGAGTGGTCATAAAGCCTCTCCTAAAGAAGAGCAGGGGGAGGGGTCAAGGGGAGGAGTCGGGTCATAAAGCCTCTCCTAAAGAAGAGCAGTCTTGATGCTGCAGTCCTGACTGGTCCATCTCTAATCTGACATTTTGGGCCAAAGTCCTTTCACTGATTTCCTCTGTATAAACAACTCATTTGATGTTTTTCAGTCAGATTTTAGACCTCATCACAGACTAAGACTTCTGTTGTCATGGTGACTGAGACTGCTGTTGTCATGGTGACTGAGACTGCTGTTGTCATGGTGACAAATGACATCCTCCTGAACACTGACACGGGCAAAGCCTCAGTCTTAATTCTGTTAGAGCTGATGCTGCTTTTGACACTGTTGATCATGGGATCTTCTCACAGAGACTAGAGGACTGGGGGTGCCCCAAGGGTCAGTCCTGGGACCCCTTCTGTTCAACCTCTACATGCTGCTGTTAGGTCAGTTGATAAGTAGTGAAAATGTGTCCTATCACAATGATGCAGACGAGTCAGATCTATGTTTCACTGTCGCATGTGAATATGGACCAGTGGATTCACTCTGTCACTGCATCCAACAGATCAATGTGTGGACC
Organism: Eucyclogobius newberryi; assembly: GCF_026437365.1. Taxonomy (NCBI): domain Eukaryota; kingdom Metazoa; phylum Chordata; class Actinopteri; order Gobiiformes; family Gobiidae; genus Eucyclogobius; species Eucyclogobius newberryi. The sequence goes on from NW_027315724.1 coordinate 1,664,273, forward strand.
GGCCTCCTGCTGGTGCCAGAGTCAGAACTAAACATGGACCGGCCTCCTGCTGGTGCCAGATTCAGGACTAAACATGGACCGGCCTCCTGCTGGTGCCAGAGTCAGGACTAAACTTAGACCGGCCTCCTGCTGGTGCCAGAGTCAGGACTAAACATGGAGCGGCCTCCTGCTAGTGCCAGAGTCAGGACTAAACATATACCGGCCTCCTGCTGGTGCCAGAGTCAGGACTAAACATGGACCGGCCTCCTGCTGGTGCCAGATTCAGGACTAAACATGGACCGGCCTCCTGCTGGTGCCAGAGTCAGGACTAAACTTAGACCGGCCTCCTGCTGGTGCCAGAGTCAGGACTAAACACGGACCGGCCTCCTGCTGGTGCCAGAGTCAGGACTAAACATGGACCGGCCTCCTGCTGGTGCCAGAGTCAGGACTAAACATAGACCGGCCTCCTGCTGGTGCCAGAGTCAGGACTAAACATAGACCGGCCTCCTGCTGGTGCCAGAGTCAGGACTAAACATAGACCGGCCTCCTGCTGGTGCCAGAGTCAGGACTAAACATGGACCGGCCTCCTGCTGGTGCCAGAGTCAGGACTAAACATGGACCGGCCTCCTGCTGGTGCCAGAGTCAGGACTAAACATGGACCGGCCTCCTGCTGGTGCCAGAGTCAGGACTAAACATGGACCGGCCTCCTGCTGGTGCCAGAGTCAGGACTAAACATGGACCGGCAGTGCAGAGACCTGAGAACAGGACTAATATGATGTACTTCCTGGTTCTAGTCAGGACCTGAGCAGCAGCGTTCTGGATGAACTGCAGCTGTATTACAGCTCGTTTGGAGAGACTTGTGAGCGGCCGTTACAGTCTAATCTACCAACCATCAGACTTGAATTTTAACAACCACATCAAATCAATAACATCAGTTGCATTTAAATCATCTAAAAAAACACGGCCAAAATCAAAAGTATAGTGTTTAAACCGGATTTGGAGAGACTTATCCATGTGTTTGTCACCAGTAGATTAATATGAAGCTCGCTCCAAAAAATAGTTCATGTGAGGACATGTAAAAAATTATATTATGACCCCACCCTAAGTCTTACAGGAAGTCGGCCATATTGGATCAAACACCGCACTGACAAAAGTCAAACCTCGTTGTACATTTGGCATCTTCTCCTAGAGTTTTCATTGAAAACACTTCAAATATGTCCACAAGACACAAAACCCATGAGCAACACGCTGTCACTGGACTTATGGAGTTATGTTGTTTGGACTTATATTAAACATTAAACATTGACCGTGGCTGTACCTTGTTATTTGAAATGTCCCTCTGGCAGAAGGTCCGGTCTGGATATGAAGCTGAGGAACAACGTGGTGAAGTACAACAAGGCTGAGAGCAAACGGGACCAGAAAAGCACTTTCAATACACTTGCTTATTATTACAATTAAAGAAGACATGGTCTAATGAAGTCAATTTGACCCTTAAAAGTCTGGAGTGATTTGCCAGATTTGGACACAACAGAAGTATTCACTTTGAATGAAATCTGAACCATCTTTATTGCTCCATCATTAACTTTAAATTGACTTAGAACAGAGCTCATCCTACATTTGTATGAACACTATTATAAGTACCGTTTCAATACCTATTATATCGTTTTTTACACCAATTAGAACAATTATTTGACCACATCAGAAAAAGTTTGTAACTGAGCAAGAGCAAACTTTGTGACTGGTCCTCACAGCAGAGCTTTTCAAAATGGCAGACACCTCAGCATGTGCTCACAGTTATTTCTTCCTCGGTCATTATTTCTGCGCCTGAGGAAAAATTAATTAGCGTCCTTCCGGAGTAGAATGCTCAGCGTAATGATAATTGGTTGAAATGTAGTTTTGTCAGAGCAATTGGACGTGTCGGGCGGACGTGTCAGTCAGCGCAGGACAAAGAGAAACAAACCCCTTCAGTGCTGTCAGGTCCTCAAAGGAACGCTCCCCTGAAATAATAACTCCAAAATCACTCACATTTCAAAACACAGAACAGTGTCTCGATTTAAAGTGAGCTCAGCTTGTCCATTTTTCATTCAGTGATTGTGGATCCAAAACGTACATTGTTGCATTGTTCAGTAAAGTGGCTTTGTCCGGTTGAAATGGCAGCTGTGGTCACTCATAAACAAAGGTCCAGTTTGAGAACAAGTTGAGGTCCAGAACTTCACAGTGTTTCTTTTATGCCACTTTTATATTATAATATACATTATTATATTATATCATAAAGAATGAATGAATATTATTATACAAGTTTGTGATTTTTCACAATAATTGTGAAAAATCACAAACTTATGTTATATTATTCATTCATTCTTTATGATATAATATAATAATGGGCTCTCTCAGGTGAGAATCTTTAAAGGCAGTTTTCTCAGTAAGAGGAATTCAGAGTTGTAACTTTCAAATGACCACAAGTGACTCAAATATGATCAGAGTGAGACATCATTGGAAAGCTTTGAATTCACACTTTCAGAATCTGTGAATAACTCTAAAGTCTCCGGGTAGACTTGTTACTGGTTTATCCACGGTCACAATTAACCAATTATTTATAGTTTGTATCAAATAGTCGAATAACGGTTGATTTTGTATTGCTCTCTTCAAAGTTGATTTTAGGTAGAATATAAAGTTGACATGTGGAGCAGAATATTATATATATAATTACACTTTAGAGCTGATCAGAACATCACACACTGGACTTCAATGTGTGAGCGAGTGTCAGCGCTAAAGCTTTCTCGCTCCGCGCTGGGATCTCAAGCACGACCAGAGCCAATTAGCCTAATAAGTTATAACCATTGTTTTATATTTTATACATTTTGAATCACAATATTGATCGAAATAGAAGGTTGAATTCATAATGACGCGGACTCGGTTCTTTTTAGGATCAAAGTTGCAACATTTTCTCTGAGCTGCTTTGCCCCACATGAACACAACCTGCCCCACATGTGCACAGCCTGCCCCACATGTGCACAACCTGCCCCACATGTGCACAACCTGCCCCACATGAACACAACCTGCCCCACATGTGCACAGCCTGCCCCACATGTGCACAACCTGCCCCACATGAACACAACCTGCCCCACATGTGCACAGCCTGCCCCACATGTGCACAACCTGCCCCACATGTGCACAACCTGCCCCACATGAACACAACCTGCCCCACATGAGCACAACCTGCCCCACATGAACACAACCTGCCCCACATGTGCACAGCCTGCCCCACATGTGCACAACCTGCCCCACATGTGCACAACCTGCCCCACATGAACACAACCTGCCCCACATGTGCACAGCCTGCCCCACATGTGCACAACCTGCCCCACATGAACACAACCTGCCCCACATGTGCACAGCCTGCCCCACATGTGCACAACCTGCCCCACATGAACACAACCTGCCCCACATGTGCACAACCTGCCCCACATGAACACAACCTGCCCCACATGTGCACAGCCTGCCCCACATGTGCACAACCTGCCCCACATGTGCACAGCCTGCCCCACATGAACACAACCTGCCCCACATGTGCACAGCCTGCCCCACATGTGCACAACCTGCCCCACATGAACACAACCTGCCCCACATGTGCACAACCTGCCCCACATGAGCACAACCTGCCCCACATGAACACAACCTGCCCCACATGAACACAACCTGCCCCACATGTGCACAGCCTGCCCCACATGTGCACAAGCTGCCCCACATGTGCACAACCTGCCCCACATGAACACAACCTGCCCCACATGTGCACAGCCTGCCCCACATGTGCACAACCTGCCCCACATGAACACAACCTGCCCCACATGTGCACAGCCTGCCCCACATGTGCACAACCTGCCCCACATGTGCACAACCTGCCCCACATGAACACAACCTGCCCCACATGTGCACAGCCTGCCCCACATGTGCACAACCTGCCCCACATGAACACAACCTGCCCCACATGTGCACAACCTGCCCCACATGAGCACAACCTGCCCCACATGAACACAAAATGCCCCACATGTGCACAGCCTGCCCCACATGTGCACAACCTGCCCCACATGTGCACAACCTGCCCCACATGAACACAACCTGCCCCACATGTGCACAGCCTGCCCCACATGTGCACAACCTGCCCCACATGAACACAACCTGCCCCACATGTGCACAACCTGCCCCACATGAGCACAACCTACCCCACATGAACACAAAATGCCCCACATGTGCACAACCTGCCCCACATGAACACAACCTGCCCCACATGTGCACAACCTGCCCCACATGTGCACAACCTGCCCCACATGTGCACAACCTGCCCCACATGTGAACAACCTGCCCCACATGAACACAACCTGCCCCACATGTGCACAGCCTGCCCCACATGTGCACAACCTGCCCCACATGAACACAACCTGCCCCACATGTGCACAACCTGCCCCACATGAGCACAACCTACCCCACATGAACACAAAATGCCCCACATGTGCACAACCTGCCCCACATGAACACAACCTGCCCCACATGTGCAAAACCTGCCCCACATGTGCACAACCTGCCCCACATGTGCAAAACCTGCCCCACATGTGCACAACCTGCCCCACATGTGCACAACCTGCCCCACATGAGCACAACCTGCCCCACATGAGCACCACCTGCCCCACATGAACACAACCTGCCCCACATGTGCACAACCTGCCCCACATGTGCACAACCTGCCCCACATGTGCACAACCTGCCCCACATGTGCACAACCTGCCCCACATGAACACAACCTGCCCCACATGTGCAAAACCTGCCCCACATGAACACAACCTGCCCCACATGAGCACAACCTGCCCCACATGAACACAACCTGCCCCACATGTGCACAACCTGCCCCACATGTGCACAACCTGCCCCACATGAACACAACCTGCCCCACATGTGTACAACCTGCCCCACATGAGCACAACCTGCCCCACATGAACACAACCTGCCCCACATGTGCACAACCTGCCCCACATGTGCACAACCTGCCCCACATGAACACAACCTGCCCCACATGTGCACAACCTGCCCCACATGAACACAACCTGCCCCACATGAGCACAACCTGCCCCACATGAACACAACCTGCCCCACATGTGCACAACCTGCCCCACATGTGCACAACCTGCCCCACATGAACACAACCTGCCCCACATGTGTACAACCTGCCCCACATGAGCACAACCTGCCCCACATGAACACAACCTGCCCCACATGTGCACAACCTGCCCCACATGTGCACAACCTGCCCCACATGAACACAACCTGCCCCACATGTGCACAACCTGCCCCACATGAACACAACCTGCCCCACATGTGCACAACATGCCCCACTTGTGCACAACCTGCCCCACACGTGCACAACCTTCCCCACACGTGCACAACCTGCCCCACACGTGCACAACCTGCCCCACACGTGCACAACCTGCCCCACACGTGCACAACCTGCCCCACATGTGCACAACCTGCCCCACATGTGCACAACATGCCCCACATGTGCACAACCTGCCCCACACGTGCACAACCTGCCCCACATGTGCACATATAGATAAGATAATCCTTTAATGCCACACAAGGGGACATTTCGTTGTTCCACTGCAGTAGAAACAGGAGGAAAGGACAGATTATAGGAAGTTTCAAACTTAATAGAACTCTTATGAACAAAAACTCTTAAACTCCTCTCCTATCTTAATAGGGAATGGAGGGGGGGGGGGGATTAAATAGATAAATAAAAATAAAAAGATAGAAATAAGAAAATAATAGAATAAAATAAAGTAAAGTAAAAATAGCTAGCACAAGACTAGGTAATACTATTAGCAGGTAAGTAAACAGAATGAAAACAAAATAGAACACTCTTATTTACAGGTATTGCACATGGTTAATTCAGTATTGCACATGGTCAAAATGCCCCACATGAGCACAACCTGCCCCACATGAACACAACCTGCCCCACATGTGCACAACATGCCCCACATGAACACAACCTGCCCCACATGTGCACAACATGCCCCACATGAGCACAACCTGCCCAACATGAACACAAAATGTAATTTCTTAAAGTAATCACTGGAAATTGTATTTTAGCGAGTTTATCATCAGTAATTATACTTAAACCAGACTGTAACCTGCTCCTGTCATCGTCCCTGTCATCGTCCCTGTCATCGTCCCTATCATCGTCCCTGTCATCGTTCCATTATGGATCTCACATTGAGTTAGTTTTGATTCTGAAGCTCTCGTGCGTCTCAGCGTGGCTCACTTCATTCGTTCATTTGTGTTCACAATTCAGACGAATCACACCAGAGTTCGTTTCAGGACTGAGACCTTTCCAACCGGACCAGCCTGGATCAGAGTTCGACTGTAGTTTCACAATGACCCAAACAAACTCAATCATCCAGACGAACCAATCCTGATTCCAATCAAAAAGCTGTGGTGAATTCAGCCTAGATAAAAGGAACAATCCGATGCAGCAGAGAGTCTTCCTGCCTGTCCCTCTGTGTAAGTCACCGTAAACGTCACTACAATAATGAATGTGCTGATTGCCCCGCCCCCTCTCGATGACGGCCATGTTTTTAGTTTGTACAATAATCCCAGACACTATATCTGAGTGCTTATGGTAAAAAAAAAGGCTTTTGTTGCTGGATTCAGTTGTCACAGTTGTCAATCAATGGGTGAGGGTCCAGCAGGAAGCCACTGTACTCCTCTGAGAAGGCACAAGGCAGTGTATAAGACAAATGCATGTATTCTTCAATACAAAGGGCCCAAATTAAACAGGGCATCAGGGTTTCACCGGGCCGTGTGGTCTATGCACCTGGCCATAGCAGAGGTGATTTCCCAGCAGTCGACTGTCTTTTTGTAGTCCTTAAAAAGCCTCATGTTCCCCTCCCAAAGGTCAATTCTGACCTGGTGCACATGGTGTTGAGTAAATGAGGACAGTAGTGAGTAACCCTGATGGACACGCCCCCCCTCTCACATGTAGCTGTCAGTGCGCTCGGTGTAAATCATTACCAGCCACTCTTGATTCTGCTCGCTGCCTGCACCGTGCCGAGCACTGGCCTGTGAAATGTGTTTTTGGTGATCCATTGGTTCGACCCGAGACCCAATCAAATGAAGATGTAACAGTCTCAGAGCTCGTGACAGAGTTCAAACCAACAGCATCATTAAGTCTGAAAAACTGACAATCAGCTCTTTCCAATGGACAAATGAGAAGCTGACTACAGAGCTCATTCAAAAAGGTTATTGGGGTGAAATTATCCTGTATAGTAACTGAGAACCACTTAATGCCTCAAAATCCAAAAGTTAAGATTGTCGAAGACATGATCTGATGTCATGAAAAAGCTCTATGGCCTTTACAATCCATATGTGCTTTTAAACTCTCAGAACACATACTCGGAATGTAATCCATGAGAGGAGACTGGGCAGTAAAGGGTTGAAATATAGAAAATACTATGTATTTATTCCATACGTATAAGTACTGCAGTTTTATGAGTTTTGGTTTTTGAAGTAGATAAACATATGAATCCCGTGATTTTATGAAAGTAGAGGACACAAAATATCCTTGTAGTGTAAAAATGTGTTTTTAATAATAATCTTCAAAGATCTTCTCTCCTGATGACATTTCAAAATGTCCATATGACCAACACACGAGGAGCAGGACATGAGTTACACTGAAAGAAACGAGGCCGATGATGCTTCAGGAGCTAAACAATCGAAGCTAACGGACCATAGCTTCAATGGAAAACGGACGGTCTCACAAGCTAACAAGACTAGCCTGACTAACTCGATCAACTTGGCTCCAGAGGGACCGCCCCCCAACTCCAACAAAGGCCCCCCGGGCCCCTACTCACCACAGCGGACATGACTTTACAAAAGAGGACCCTTAAAGTGCCTATGACAAGTTGGACGACTCATTGAACTAAAATGCAGCAATGCAATGTTTTATTTGTGCACAATTTTGTTAATTTTTTTTTTTTTTTTAAATCTCTCTCTCTCTCTCTCTCTCTCTCTCTCTCTCTGTATATATATATATATATATATATATATATATATATATATATATATATATATATATATATATATAAAATAAATCCTGTCTTAAGACTTCTGATTGAGTTTAGGAGTATTTGTTCCATTCGTTTGGACATTATCCAGGTGCATAAACGATAGTCCACATTCAGGATAGAAATAGGTCTATATGAGGCACAATCAGGGACATGATGTCCTCTTTCACACGAGGAGGGTCTTAACGTTAAAAGCACAAACGAGCACTTATGAAAACTTAAGTGCCCCTTAAAAGTTGCTATTCTATTCTTAAATATGGCTATAATTTGTCCTCTCAACACTGCTTTGGAAGCATCCCAAAGGAGGCGGAGACATTTCCCTAGTATAATTTTCCTTCAGATAAGTCTTAATTGTTGTTGGACATTTTGTCCTTAAACAAAGACTCATTAAGCGGCTGCATTGAACCTCCACAGTGTGTTTTTACAGTGTGTTCTGGGACGAACAGGTCAGATCACAGCCGACCCTTCTCACCCTGGACACAGACAATTTGAGCCACTCCCCTCAGGCAGGAGGCCACTCCCCTCAGGCGGGAGGCCACTCCCCTCAGGCAGGAGGCCACTCCCCTCAGGCGGGAGGCCACTCCCCTCAGGCAGGAGGCCACTCCCCTCAGGCGGGAGGCCACTCCCCTCAGGCAGGAGGCCACTCCCCTCAGGCGGGAGGCCACTCCCCTCAGGCGGGAGGCCACTCCCCTCAGGCTGCGGTTCATCCGGACCAGAACCTCCCGTCACAAGAACAGTTTATTTCCCTCTGCTGTTGGACTCATGAGCACTGCAGGCAAGTTAATGGCCGACAGTGGGACGGGTCTGTGCCTTTTGCGGGATCGTTCTGGATCAGGATCGTACACCCTTCGGTTTAGCCATTCAGGGTGAGTCCCGTCTCTTAGCAGTGTGTTCATTTGGGCTGCTAGGCGCTCGTGGAGTGAGGTGAGTTTCTTGAGCCAGTATCATGTCAGGGGCCCGGTGCATGTATCATGTCGGGGCCCGGTGCATGTATCATGTCGGGGCCCCGGTGCATGTATCGTGTCGGGGCCCGGTGCATGGGGCCCGGTGCATGTATCATGTCGGGGCCCCGGTGCATGTATCATGTCGGGGCCCGGTGCATGTATCGTGTCGGGGCCCGGTGCATGTATCGTGTCGGGGCCCGGTGCATGTATCGTGTCGGGGCCCGGTGCATGTATCATGTTGGGGCCCGGGGCCCGGTGCATGTATCGTGTCGGGGCCCGGTGCATGTATCGTGTCGGGGCCCGGTGCATGTATCATGTTGGGGCCCGGGGCCCGGTGCATGTATCGTGTCAGGGCCCGGTGCATGTATCGTGTCGGGGCCCGGTGCATGTATCATGTCGGGGCCCGGTGCATGTAGCATGTCAGGGCCCGGTGCATGTATCATGATGGGGCCCGGTGCATGTAGCATGATGGGGCCCGGTGCATGTATCGTGTCGGGGCCCGGTGCATGTATCGTGTCGGGGCCCGGTGCATGTATCGTGTCAGGGCCCGGTGCATGTATCGTGTCAGGGGCCCGGTGCATGTATCATGTCGGGGCCCGGTGCATGTATCATGTCGGGGCCCGGTGCATGTATCATGTCGGGGCCCGGTGCATGTATCATGTCGGGGCCCGGTGCATGTATCGTGTCGGGGCCCGGTGCATGTATCGTGTCGGGGCCCGGTGCATGTATCGTGTCGGGGCCCGGTGCATGTATCGTGTCGGGGCCCGGTGCATGTATCGTGTCGGGGCCCGGTGCATGTATCATGTTGGGGCCCGGGGCCCGGTGCATGTATCGTGTCGGGGCCCGGTGCATGTATCGTGTCGGGGCCCGGTGCATGTATCATGTTGGGGCCCGGGGCCCGGTGCATGTATCGTGTCAGGGCCCGGTGCATGTATCGTGTCGGGGCCCGGTGCATGTATCATGTCGGGGCCCGGTGCATGTAGCATGTCAGGGCCCGGTGCATGTATCATGATGGGGCCCGGTGCATGTATCATGATGGGGCCCGGTGCATGTAGCATGTCAGGGCCCGGTGCATGTATCATGATGGGGCCCGGTGCATGTAGCATGATGGGGCCCGGTGCATGTATCGTGTCGGGGCCCGGTGCATGTATCGTGTCGGGGCCCGGTGCATGTATCGTGTCAGGGCCCGGTGCATGTATCGTGTCAGGGGCCCGGTGCATGTATCATGTCGGGGCCCGGTGCATGTATCATGTCGGGGCCCGGTGCATGTATCATGTCGGGGCCCGGTGCATGTATCATGTCGGGGCCCGGTGCATGTATCATGTCGGGGCCCGGTGCATGTATCATGTCAGGGGCCGGTGCTGTCCAGTTTTTCATACGTGAGACTCTTTGCTGTATGTCTGCCACAGTGATGGTTACTATGGTAACTGGATTCTGCTCAGGGATGTTGCTGTGGTCCTCTCTCAGAGCCATCAGCCACTTTGCGTCTCAGTTGTGGGATATGTATATATATATATATATATATATATATATATATATATATGCAGTATATCAGTGGGTAAGTCACCCGACTTTCACACAATAGACCCCGGTTGGTTTCCACTTGGGACATGAGCAGCCAGTGTGGGTCCTTAGGCAAGACCCTTCGTGCTACTGTGTACCTCATACTAGAGCAATACTGATTAGTGCAAATGAAATGAATGACATGCCGGATTAGACCGTCGTCTGGCCATCGTCTCCTCTTGTCCTCTCTCGTCTCCTCTTGTCTCTCTCTTGGCTCTGTGTCCTTGTTCTCCTATTATTCCCAGCTGAACCGTCACTGGACGCGATGCATCATCAGCCGACGGGAATCTTTTCGAGCACAATTCAAGTTTTTCTTTTCCAAGCACGATGAGAGACCCGCATCCTCCACCAATTCTGTGGAAGTTTAGTCTATAACGGACTGCGAGAGGCGAGGATCGTTCTCAAGGTCTTTATTTGATGCTAACAGGGAAAAACAAGCAAAACAGTAGCATGTTGTTCGTCTTGCAGCTGAGATCCTCCTTCCACAGTATATACTATATATTATATATATATATATATATATATATATAATATATATATAAAATATACCGACACAGTGCATGTGCACATTGTGCAGGATTCTCCGGTAAAAGCCGGTAATACGTTCTCTGGTGCTAATGCAGCACGGTATTGGTATGAGGCCGGTACCGGTGACTCAGGCGGCCCGTTCTTCCATGTTCTTCCCCGATTCTGCCCGTGCCATTAGCAAATCTCCACTGTGATATATATTGTCATGAAATATCAAAAAGGAAAATTCACAAATGCTGAACCTGATTATTTCTATTAGTGACTAGACAATAACATAAAGCTGCATTTTAATATTTGTTTTTGTCTTCCTGGAAAAGCTCATATGTAAGTACTATACAGTCTAAGGTAAGTATCAATAAATAAAAATGAATGTGAAATGAACATACTTCTTGTTAACCACTCTACTCCTGCCATAATGAACACATCATGTAGCAGGCTGGCCCCTAATGTCACACTTGTGGGGCCTTAAATGAAGCATGTTTCAGTATGGCAGTGGCTCTGGTGGCCTGAGCCGAGCTGACGTTTATGGGCATGTGCGTGGATTTATGGGCTGATAATGGCTTCAGTGTGACGAGTGAGTCCAGCGCAGGCACATTGCAACTACAGTATGATCACAGCCTGTGAAAGTGCATCAGAACCACCCGAAACAGTTGTAACCCTGGTTATCTGCACTTCATACTGAGGGTGAAATCCATGCTAAAAGAGACAGCGACAGCCACAAAAGCTCTGTGACAGTAATTATATAAAGCAATCACTTACAGATATGAAATAAAAGCCTACTGCAAACTGTCAGCAGTGTGTGTTTAGAGGAGGGGAACCAGTTCTTCAGGAGGAGAACCAGTTCTTCAGGAGGACAACCAGTTCTTCAGGAGGAGAACCAGTTCTTCAGGAGGAGAACCAGTTCTTCCAGGCAGAAATTGATTTTCCAGGGACTTGAGGAGCATCTAGGTCCATAGGTCATCGATGCGTCCATCCCACTCCCCTCTGGGATCGAAGGGAAGTGAGAAATAGAAAAAGGCAATGAACAGATTGCAAGTGAAATTAAAGGAGGATAGTGCTCAAGCTGCCATACTTCCCCCAGAGTTGCTCCTAGGGCAGTGGAGCTGAAACTGTAGCTGACCATAAGCCATTTCAAAGAGGAACTTTTTAAGCCGAAACAAGAGACTGTGTTGGCCTCTTTAACATGGACAGGATCTGATTCCATAACACAGGAGCTCTACCTTCTACTGTGCTTTTAGAGACTCTTGGGACCACCAGAAGGCTCTACCTCCTACTGTGCTTTTAGAGACTCTTGGGACCACCAGAAGGCTCTACCTCCTACTGTGCTTTTAGAGACTCTTGGGACCACCAGAAGGCTCTACCTCCTACTGTGCTTTTAGAGACTCTTGGCACCAGAAGGCTCTACCTCCTACTGTGCTTTTAGAGACTCTTGGGGCCACCAGAAGGCCAACATTTAGAGAGTGAAGAGCTCTGTTTGGATGAGATGGTTCTAGAGCATCTTTGAGGTGGGAGGGACCATGTCATTTATGGTTTTGTAAGTCAGGAGGAGGAGTTTAAATGTGATTCTAAACTGGACAGGAGCCAGTGAAGAGACTCCAGCACCGGCGTAATGTGCTCTCTTCTTTTAGTTCCTGTTAGTAATCTTGCTGATGCATTTTTACCCAGTTGAAAGCTTTTTATGGAGCTTTTAGGACCTGCGGTGAGCAGGAGTTACAGGAGAATCTAGACGTAACAAATGCAGGGAAGGACAGTGTGAAATGCTGATGAGAGAGAAGGGAGGACATGCAGCAAACTGTCAGCGTTGGTATTTGGACTCACGACACTGTGGCCGGCTGCACTCGGAGCCTAGAATACATGTGCTGTGCTATTTGTTGAGTTGAATAAAGTAATCTCAAGATTTTTTATTTAAGAAAAAAAAAAAACTGTTTCCGATTCAAAACTTTACAGTTTTCAAAAGAAGAAGGAGGCTGGGTTTCCCTTGTTTGAAGTTTCATCTCGATCAGTGCCTTGTACTGGTGTGAGCCACAATATGAAGTTCAATGAAAAAATGAAAGGATCGGTGCCTGTGCTGGTCACACTGGCAGACGCTTCAGTCATTGTTTCTTTAATGCTCTTTTTGATTTTCTGTAGGTTGTTTTATCATTGTTCATTGTTTTATGTTGCACTAAATCACCAAAGTGAGTTCTTATGTTTGTGAATTCTGTTAATTGACAATGGCAATTAATCTGTTCTTACAACATGGAAGGAGCTGATCAAAGCAAACAAAACAAAGAGGTTAAAATCTTAAACTGGTTTGTTTACGATCAAAATGTCTCACCTACAGCTCAGACTCAAGACTTAAAGTTCGGACAACAAAAGGTCTAAAGGTCTTTTACCAGATTAAAACAATTATCTGACTTTAGAGGTCTTTACAAATAAAGAGTTATTATAACCAATAAATCAAAAAGAGGGGAATTCTGTTGGAAAAGTGTGTCTCTCTTTCTAAGCCCATGTCAAAGTGCCCATTACTCACAGGGAAATGCAACTGTTGGAGAGGATGTGGCAGCAGGAGACAGACTGTTGGAGAGGATGTGGCAGCAGGAGGCAGACTGTTGGAGAGGATGTGGCAGCAGGAGACAGACTGTTGGAGAGGATGTGGCAGCAGGAGACAGACTGTTGGAGAGGATGTGGCAGCAGGAGGCAGACTGTTGGAGAGGATGTGGCAGCAGGAGACAGACTGTTGGAGAGGATGTGGCAGCAGGAAGCAGACTGTTGGAGAGGATGTGGCAGCAGGAGGCAGACTGTTGGAGAGGATGTGGCAGCAGGAAGCAGACTGTTGGAGAGGATGTGGCAGCAGGAGGCAGACTGTTGGAGAGGATGTGGCAGCAGGAAGCAGACTGTTGGAGAGGATGTGGCAGCAGGAGACAGACTGTTGGAGAGGATGTGGCAGCAGGAGGCAGACTGTTGGAGAGCATGTGGCAGCAGGAGGCAGACTGTTGGAGAGGATGTGGCAGCAGGAGGCAGACTGTTGGAGAGGATGTGGCAGCAGGAGACAGACTGTTGGAGAGGATGTGGCAGCAGGAGGCAGACTGTTGGAGAGGATGTGGCAGCAGGAGACAGACTGTTGGAGAGGATGTGGCAGCAGGAGACAGACTGTTGGAGAGGATGTGGCAGCAGGAGGCAGACTGTTGGAGAGCATGTGGCAGCAGGAGGCAGACTGTTGGAGAGGATGTGGCAGCAGGAGGCAGACTGTTGGAGAGGATGTGGCAGCAGGAGACAGACTGTTGGAGAGGATGTGGCAGCAGGAGGCAGACTGTTGGAGAGGATGTGGCAGCAGGAGTTCATGTGTTTTGGGATTGTTCTGTTGTTCACAAGTTTAGACTTAGATCAACAAAGTCTTACAAACAATTTATGACATCACCATCCACTGGACCTCAGGACTCTGTATTTGGACCTCGGGAACAAAGTGGACGACACAAAATGCAGCGACGACCAATGACTGAACTAATATATTGGACATTCGTAATATGAAAATTACACCTGGATTTGACATGAAAATTGATACATTTGACAGATTTATGACAAAATGGGACTGTTTCCTTTGCCATTTTTTTCTTCTGTCTCTTTTTATGATTTGTTGGATATCTACTATTTAAATGTATATCTGATCACTCTGATCTTGTTTCCCCTTCACAGTTTTTTTTTTTATGTGTTCTTAAAAAAAATGAAAGAAGGTGATATCATTCCCTGGTGGAGCACAGACATTCAACAAAAAGGAAGGAGTAAAAGCCTTTCCATTGATCGTTCCTTTAATCAATACATTTCTGCCCTCTTTCTCTTTACTTTCAAAACGTTTTTCAAAGACTATTCGATTTGAGACCAATACTGCATATTGCATCTAGAACTCATTAAATACCTAAAATTTGTTCTTCTGTATCTACCTCTGTATCTTCCTGCGTTGCACCAATGAAATTTCCCCATGTGGGACAATAAAGGAATATCTTATCTTAAATATGCTAAAAGAAAGACAATTAATCGACTTGAGTTTTTCTGTTCTGTGCCCGCCTCATAGAACACTATGTCCACGATATGCAGCTCCGCCTCAGCAACGTGTGCGCTGCCGCCTTTTCCCGCTTTCACCTCCAGTATTGTGGCTGTGATTCTGGTGAATCGGGGTTTGTGTTCCCGGCTGACTTCAGCTCTTGATGATGCCATGTCAGTCGTTGTAAAGTCATGTCCTCTCTCCCGTCCGGCTCGTTTGTGCCCGAGAGGTGTTTGCTGAGTACTGGGCTCGGCTGTGTAGTGGCGGGCGGCCCCTCTGGAGCAGTGTTAGCATTAGCATTGTTAGCTTGTGGGGAAGTCCATTTATATTGGCAAATATCAGCAGCAGTGTGACTAGTCAGTCTGTGCCACACCCAGACATGTTTTGATCAGCAGCAATTACAGGTTTCCTTGGAACGATAAGTTCAGAGGCCACTGCTGTTGTGATTGTGGGCGTGACAAAAATAAATGGAATTGAATTGAAATACAAAGAAATGTTTTTATTATTATCATTATCCGGAGCAATCTGATTGGTCATGAGTTTTCATTTGTGAAACACACAGCAGCGTAACATGATGGCAGTAAATGTAAAGGGACTTCCCCCTTTTAAGACGTTTCCTGGTGGATTGTTTCAAACACAACTAAAGACAGATCTCAACTGAGTCTTAACAGATTTTTAACTCTTTCTGAATCCAAAGCCAGCGCGCCAGCGTCTGTTGCCGTTCCGCTGCGCGTAACCTTTTTCTTTCATCTCTAAACTTTTGACGGACTCACAGACACACCCACAAGTCATAAGAATAAGATATAGAAGCAAAGTGAACCAAACAAGTGAAGAAAAGGAGAGCGTGAGTGTTGAGGTATGTTTCGGGTCGTTGTCCTGCTTGTCAGTTCAGAGTCATCAGCGCTTTGCTTCTTGCTCCGATCACACCAGAGCACCTTCTACCATATTGTTGCTGTGGCCCCCACATGGCCCCTGACAAACAGGACTTCTTCAATAATGCCTCTTTTCCATAAAGGCCAGTATTGTGTAGTGACTCATAGTCGTCCTGTGGACAGATTCCTTGTCCACCAGAACTGTGGATCGCTGCAGCTCCTCCAGAGTTCCCAGGGGCCTCTTTACTGCATCTCTGATCAGTGCCCTCCTTTTCAGATGAACATTTTGGTGGACAGTCATATCTTGGCTGTTTTGTAGTTGTGCCAGACTCTATCTTTCTGGATGATGGACTGACCAGTGACTCTGTGAGATGTTGGGAAATCTTTATATAATCTAACTCTGCTTTAAACTTCTGACCTTTCTGGTGTGTTCCTTCCACTTCATGAGGCTGTTTGCTCCCCACATTCTCTTTAACTTCTGTGGCCTCCACAGAACATCTGTGCTGAGATGAACTATACTGAGATTAGATTACACGGGTGGACTCTATGGAATCATCACGTCAACATTCAATCTTTCAGCAAATTTGTTGCACTCAGAGAAAAGAGGCTGAATTTATTTTATTGACTTGATTGACCTTTATTTAATTAGGAAAGTCCCACTGAGATGTAGAATCTCTTTTTCAAGAGTAAATGTTTTTAGTGGTAGGGGAAACCAGAGTACCTGGAGGAAACCGATGCAGACACAGGGAGAACATGCAGACGCCATGAAGAAAGCACGATGCATTTTTCTTTTCTTTTTTGTTAATCTTGAAATCCTGTACACTTTTCCTTCCCCTTCAGAACGGTGTTCCGCTTTGTGTTGGTCTTTCTCAAAAAAATGCCAATTCAATTTAATTTATTTAAAGGCGGTATGGACGATTTTTCGGCGATTTGAGAACGCAGGCGGAAGTGCACATGCCACTCCCCCGTGCTCATGCCACTCCCCCGTGCACATGCCACTCCCCCGTGCACATGCCACTCCCCCGTGCACATGCCACTCCCCCGTGCACATGCGCACTCCCCCGTGTGGACTGATACAACACACACGTGCGTTTGTTTATTAGCGCAACGGAGCGCATTGCATCTCTCGTCTCCCGTAGATTTCTGTCCACTTCTGCGTCAGCTCGAACTGTCTTTCTCCGTCTTCATTTTGCCCCGTACACTGAGGGAACTATATTATGATAGATCCATGCGCTTAGGCACGCGGAAACGTGGGGACGAGCCTGACGCGGCTGCAGGTGAGCGTTAGGTGCGTTTTATGATTGATACGTGGCAGGACTAAGGATTTATCCACGACACGAGGAAATATGATAAAAAATTTGCTGAAAAAAATCATCCATACCACCTTTAAGTTTGTGGTTGTGTCGTGACAAAGTTTTGGGTGTGAATACTGTTTATGTCTGTGTTTTAGAAGCACATGGCAGTCCCTGCTCAATATTCTAGTGTACACTACAAGCAGATTGTGGTGAAGACTAGTGCTTGGGACAGGTGCACCAAGCTGACCCAGAGGCTGTGGGTGAGAGCACCAGGCGGCTCTCACCCACAGATGATTAGCTCCAGTTGGCTTCAGCTCCACTCAGCGTCAGCTTCTCTGGCCTCGCAGGAAGGCTTTTCTTTGTTATATTTGAGCCTGCTCCCAAACAGACGCACATTGCATTTTAGACAGGAGAATAAATGAGATTACAAAAGCCTGCGCAGGTGCTCTGTCAGGAGAAGTTGAGCTGATTTTTGCTTGGCTCGTCAAAGGCTGAGAATGCACGCTGCTGTGGTCTAATGCAATCACCAACTCACAAAACATAAACTCAATCTTGTTCTCTCTTTCGGCTGGTGAGTGGAGAGAGGGAGATTGTTACCACAGACAAAACACGGAGGACATACCAACAGCACACATCACACGGATGCCCGGGAATCCAACCCAGGACCATCTTGGATGAAATGCTACTGTCTACATTATTTCTAAAGATGTGAGACAGGTTCTACTCTGGCAATGTTCAAATCTAAGCTAAAAACGGTTCTGTATAGCAGTGAATATAACTGAAAGGATTTGACCTAAACTCTTCCTTTTTAAAGTCATATTTACAATGATTATACAGCATTTCTCTGTCACTTTGTGTCTGAATTACCCCTGGCCTTCTTCGCCTTGCCAGGAGGTTGTACATATAATTCATTCTTAAATATATATATATATATATAATAATAAATAACCCATTCCAGGGTGTAGCCCGCCTAATGTCCAAAGTAACTAGGATAGGCTACAGTCACCTGCGACACCTTATGGGAACAAGTTGTAGAAGATTAATTGATGAGGACATTTTCTTTATTTATTGATGAGGTCTCAAACAATACAATTGGGCCCATTCACTCATTGTTGACTATTTCTGTCATAGCAGGAGTAAGTTTGCATGATCCATGCCTACGTCATGGGCTAGTTCACTTTATGTGCCAGGGTATTGCGGGTATTGCAGCATTGCGGGACCAATAGGCCCCCTGCTGGGGCTCGGGCCTGATAAAGAAGGCACGGTGCATACAGATGGCTGGGGAGTGGCGAGATGAGAAGGCTAGCTTTACAGGCGCCCAGCACCAAATTTCCACCAACCACAAACAGTCACAAAGAGCATGACACTACGAGGCATTGAGAGATGCATCAAAGGTAAAATTCTCCAGCTGCTGTAGTCCTGACAAAGCCTAACACAAAGACCACTGCTCCTGACAGGTTTCCCCAAAGTGCAATGAAGGAGTCAAATGGAGAGGACACATTTTCCTACAGGGACAAACCTTAACTCCAGAACCCTGCTCTTCATAGCCTCATTCTCCACCCGCAGATTCCCCACCTCAGCTCAGAAATGCTTTGTTGTCCACTCCTCCCAGGACACTTTTCAGGACTGTCATGTCCACAACGTGCATCATTTTTTGCTCATGCTGGAACGTAATTAGCATTGACACCACCTGTTCAAGCAGTAGGTCTCCTCCTCCATCCACACTAACATGCAGACACGGATGCTCCTCCCTTCTGAGCCTGAGAGTGGAGCTGCCTTGCTATATCTCAAAGCATCTTGTGTGTTTTTGGGGTTTTTTTGCAAGCAAAATGGCAATTTTTAGAGAAAAAAAGAAACGAGATTAAGCAAGTCCACCAGAATACTTCTGTGTCATCCAGTAACTTCCCAGATACCTTCTATCCACATATCTTCAAACAGTAAATATCTTCAAACAGTAATCCCCAAATAAATCTGTCAAAACACGTGATTGTTCTCATGCCACGATCGTATCTTTGTCTCTTTCAGGTGCCTGTCACTCAGAGCAATAACCATTAGAATGGAACGGTTGTGTGGGAGTGTGACACTGAAGTATGAGGTGCCGTGTCCGCCCCGGGGCAGCTGCTCACGCCTCACTGGCCTGTGTCACGGCTAATCCTGGTGTGGGAGAGTGTTTGTGAAAGTCATTGGAGCGAGATTGTTTCAACACATTCAGGTGGCTTCAGAATAAGATGAAAATCGTTTTGAAAAGTGTAAATGCTTTCTAGATGATCATTTAAATACATTTGTGACATATTATTACATTTTATTTTGGTTATTTATTTTTAAAATGTTTTACATTTTAGAACATATAAAGAACACAAAACACAAAAAATTACTTAAGAGTATTTAACAATACGTAAAGAAACAAGTAGCACAAAACAATCACAGAAAACAAAATTGCGACATATTAAACTAAAACAGGTCCCGTCTAGTCCAAAGTCAAGTCAAATTGTCCATTTCCAAATTAAGTGAATGGGATTTTTTCCCTCGGGTTTGAGTGCAGATTGTGTCATCCAGGAATATGCTCCAAAGGTATTAATTATTATAATTAATGTGTTGTGTCCAGAGTTTTGAGGCACAAATACATAGTTCTGAAATTGAGTGGTGATGATTATGTCAAAAACAGGACCGGAAACATTGCTGGATGTGCAAAGCGACCTGGATGTCGTCAATCTGAGCCACAACCTCCGGAGTGCTCTCAGACCTGTGACTCGGCTGTCAAACGTTGCTATGGGCAGATCTGTTCCACACCAGCTCCTAAATGTCCCGGGCTGTGGTCAATGTGGTCAATGTGGTCTATGTGGTCTATGTGGTCAATGTGGTCAATGTGGTCTATGTGGTCTATGAGGTCTATTTGGACTATGTGGACTATGTGGTCTATGTGGTCAATGTGGTCAATGTGGTCTATGTGGTCTATGAGGTCTATGTGGACTATGTGGTCTATGAGGTCAATATGGTCTATGTGGTCTATGTGGTCTATGAGGTCTATGTGGACTATGTGGTCTATGTGGTCAATGTGGTCTATGTGGTCTATGTGGTCTATGTGGTCAATGTGGTCTATGAGGTCAATATGGTCTATGTGGTCTATGTGGTCTATGAGGTCTATGTGGACTATGTGGTCTATGTGGTCAATGTGGTCTATGTGGTCTATGTGGTCTATGTGGTCAATGTGGTCTATGAGGTCTATTTGGACTATGTGGACTATGTGGTCTATGTGGTCAATGTGGTCAATGTGGTCTATGTGGTCTATGAGGTCTATGTGGACTATGTGGTCTATGAGGTCAATATGGTCTATGTGGTCTATGTGGTCTATGAGGTCTATGTGGACTATGTGGTCTATGTGGTCTATGTGGTCTATGTGGTCAATGTGGTCAATGTGGTCTATGTGGTCTATGAGGTCTATGTGGACTATGTGGACTATGTGGTCAATGTGGTCTATGTGGTCTATGTGGTCAATGTGGTCTATGAGGTCTATTTGGACTATGTGGACTATGTGGTCAATGTGGTCTATGTGGTCTATGTGGTCTATGAGGTCTATGTGGTTTATGTGGTCTATGAGGTCCATGTGGTCTATGTGGTCAATGTGGTCTATGTGGTCTATGAGGTCTATGTGGTCTATGTGGTATATGTGGTCTATGAGGTCTATGTGGACTATGTGGTCTATGTGGACTATGTGGACTATGTGGTCTGTGGTCAATGTGGTCTATGTGGTCAATGTGGTATATGTGATCGATGTGGTCTATGAGGTCCATGTGGTCTATGTGGTCTATGAGGTCCATGTGGTCTATGTGGTCAATGTGGTCAATGTGGTATATGTGATCGATGTGGTCTATGAGGTCCATGTGGTCTATGTGGTCTATGAGGTCAATGTGGTCTATGTGGTCAATGTGGTCTATGAGGTCCATGTGGTCTATGAGGTCAATGTGGTCTATGTGATCTATGTGGTCTATGTGGTCTATGTGGTCTATGAGGTCCATGTGGTCCATGTGATCTATGTGGTCTATGTGGTCTATGAGGTCATCCAGAGGCCCCATCCAGAGGCCCCATAGCTGCCCCCGTAATATTGCACCAGCGATGACATATGACATAATAAAAAGCTGAATGACACATGTTCAGGGCTAACTGTTGTAAAGTCTAACAGCAGCAGGAAGGAAGTTTCCCCTAATAGTGAAACATGTACAATATAGAATATAGGCTCCTCCCTTCTGAGGCCAGGACCACCCTGAACTCATGTTTTCTGCATACAGAAAGTATGTGGTAAATGCTTGTGCTGCGTGAGGCCAGAGCAGGCTGAATGCTTTGGCTGGGTGTGCTGTAATTAGGTGTAATTGGGTGAGAAGTTTGAGGTGGTTTATTATGAGTGAGTGACAGGTGACATGAGCAGAGCTGACGTGTTCCAGAAGCTGCCTGAGAAACCACACACACATTACAATGGCATTAGATTATTGTACGTTCACAGAGGGTTAGTCCATTCCACTAATAAAGGCGTGAAGTGTATGACACGTGCTCTCATCTGGAAACACCAGTCAGTCAGTTTCAAAGACAAGAGTTGGGAACTCTCCTGGTTTGGTCTCGGGTCTGGGCCGGTTCTGGGCCTGTTTGAGTCACGTTTAGTTTGCTTTAGCTTCAGATCAGAACTCACAATCACATACTTTTAATCAGAATAAGAATCAAACCTCATTGACCTATATTCAACTTCATTCACTTTTTATGTATTTATTATTAGTTTATTTGAACTGGGACATGTCTGTAAATGTGCCAGTACTAGCTGTAGTTTAGCTAGTTTCCAACTGTCGTCCCAGGCAAGGTGTAGAAGGCCAGCAAAATACAAAACATACATTTACATGATATAATATACAAATAGGATTATTATATGAACTATTATGAGTTTATGTAAAAAAACGATTACTGTGTGAAAACATCTGTATAAAACTACATAACATTATGTACATGTTGTTGTCTCTGGAAATGAGACAGTCTAACTAACTGTACATATGTGTAACAGTATCTGTGCTGGGTATGTACATGCATATTATAAGATAACTGTCGCCTCACCCTCCGCGGGTGGTCCCCTTTCAAGCTCGGGTCCTCTACCAGAGGCCCCTGGGAGCTTGAGGGTTCTTCATTATCTTTGCTGTTCTTGCACTTTTCTGGACCGAGATTTCCGATGTCTTTCCTGAGATCTGCTCAAGCCATTCCTCCAGTTTGACACGTGTATATATATATATATATATATATATATATATATATATATATATATATATATATATATATATATATATATATATATATATCCATCATAAGAGGTTTCAGGACTAACTCCGAACAAAATAAGGAATAATCTATAGTTTGAAACATGTTTAAACCAGGTCCAAACCAAGACTGAAACTGGACTTAAAGAGCTGGTATTATTCACATTATTCATGTTCCAAAATGATCCCCTCATCAAAAACATGGCTGGGATTTAGCTTCATTCACACTTGTGTCACTTTTCTGTTTCGTACTTGAGCATCACAAAAACATTGATTGTCTAGATCTAGTCCAGGTTTAGTTCTGGGTTTAGTACCTGTTTATTCCCAATTCTTATGTGATGTGTGCAACAAGTAGCCCAAGGACCAAGAGTCCACCAGAGGGGCCATTTCTCCTGTAGAGGCCCCTGACAGAGCTGTGGGGTCACTGGCTGGCCAGGATCTGCTGTAAAAGCCAGAGTCAGAGGCTTCTGTGTGTTACTCTGATTTAGTAAAACAGAGGAATTTTGAGCCTGGCTTTTGAAACATACGGCCGAGCCCCGTCCTAAACGCCTAAAACCTGCACTTAAGCTAATCCTCCAGCTGCTGGACGTTCTCCTGACCATGCACTAAAGAGACAGAGAAGATTCACACCATGTGTTGTCATGGAATCAGACATACACCGATGCTATTCCGTAACACATCGAGAACACAATTCAACTTAGAATATGAAATGACACAGAAACATTTGTGTGGCAAGCTTGGGAGAAAACGCCGGGACTGATCACGCAGGCTGTTGTAAGCAGCCTGCGTGATCCTTCTGCGTCTCACCC
Source organism: Eucyclogobius newberryi (assembly GCF_026437365.1). NCBI lineage: Eukaryota > Metazoa > Chordata > Actinopteri > Gobiiformes > Gobiidae > Eucyclogobius > Eucyclogobius newberryi. Next base: position 1,687,686 of record NW_027315724.1, read on the forward strand.
CG
>NW_027315724.1:1695187-1696624 GCF_026437365.1 Eucyclogobius newberryi
GGTCATTGTGCTGGAGGTCATTGTGCTGGAGGTCATTGTGCTGGTCCTAAACATGTACGAGACGCTCTATCTGAGCAGATAGTCTCACTGGACAATGTCAGTGAAGCCTCCAGTTCTACTGTAAGAAACCTCAGAGTCTGATTGGACCAGGAGCTCTCATTTAAAGCTCATATAAATCAAGTCTGTAAAACAGATTTGCGCAATGTAGATCAAATCTGAAGAATCCGGCCTAAAAGTGACGCTGAAACGTCTCCTGCATTTGTAACGACTAGATTCTCCTGTAACTCCTGCTCACAGCAGGTCCTAAAAGCTCCATAAAAAAGCTTTAACTGGTTCAAAATGCAGCAGCAAGATTACTAACAGGAACTAAAAGAAGAGAGCACATTACGCCGGTGCTGGAGTCTCTTCACTGGCTCCTGTCCAGTTTAGAATCACATTTAAACTCCTCCTCCTGACTTACAAAACCATAAATGACATGGCCCCTCCCACCTCAAAGATGCTATAGAACCATCTCATCCAAACAGCGCTCTTCACTCTCTAAATGTTGGCCTTCTGGTGCCAAGAGTCTCTAAAAGCACAGTAGGAGGTAGAGCCTTCTGGTGGTCCCAAGAGTCTCTAAAAGCACAGTAGGAGGTAGAGCCTTCTGGTGCCAAGAGTCTCTAAAAGCACAGTAGGAGGTAGAGCTCTTGTATTATGGAATCAGCTCTGTCCATGTTAAAGAGGCCGACACAGTCTCTTCATTTAAGACCAGGCTTAAAACGTTCCTCTTTGAAACGGCTTATGGTCACCAGAGTTGGGTTTGACCCAGAATATAAAGTTCAATGGAAACATACTGAGAGTAATGTGGTGCCTGCGGTTCCTGTACAGGTCTTATACTGTGAACATTGGGGTTGCCAGGAGCCCACAATAATCATGTGTTTTGGGACTGTCCTGTTGCTCAGAAATATTGGAGTGAGGTCAGAAAAGTGCTACTGACTCTCTTTGACATCATCATCCCACTCGATTTCAGAACTATGTATTTGGGCCTAAAACTCCTGCCATGGAACATCTATGAAATATACTCTTGGCAGCAGGAAAAAGCCTTCACGAACGATTAAGAACTGGACCGGCATAATTGACATACGGAAATTGAGAAAAAATCCTCCTTTTCATCCATCTCCCCCTCCCTCCCCCTCTCCCTCTTCCTCTCCATCTCCCCCTCCCTCCCTCCCTCCCCTCCCTCCCCTCCCTCCCCCTCTCCCTCCCTCCCCCTCTCCCTCTCCCTCCCTCTCTCCCTCCCTCCCTCCCCTCCCTGTCCCTCTTCCTCCCCCTCTCCCTCCCTCCCCTCCCTCTCCCTCCCCTCCCTCTCCCTCTTCCTCCCCCTCTCCCTCCCCCCTCCCCCTCTTCCCCTCCCTCCCTCCCCTCCCTCTTCCTCCCCCCTCCCCCTCTTCCTCTCCC
>NW_027315724.1:1696724-1779224 GCF_026437365.1 Eucyclogobius newberryi
TGCAATCGCGTTTAATTAGAGACGCACTTTTGCGTTCACACCTCTCCCGCCTCAGCCGCTCCTGCCTGGCTCTCCCTGACACCCCTGTCATCCTGGGTCATTACCGGACCAGTTTTAATGAATTTCCTTCCATGTTTTTATGTCTGCCTTACATCTAATTAGCTGACAATAATGTTTGAGGCAGGAGCTGTGTATAAATATGCATGAGGGTGAGTCAGGAGCGCCAGGATGACACTTCTCCTTGCTGTTAGTTGCACTTTGAGATCTAAAACACTCGACTCTACAGACACACTCCAGCGCTAATTATCTATGCGCCAAAGTCTGCCTCCAGCTTCAAACAGTAAAACTTTGACGAATGCTACTGTGCTCGCTCTGCACTTCAAATGCCTGTGTCACTGATAAGAGCCCAAACCAGGATTAAACCTGATGCTAAACAACAATGTGCAGCTCATGCTGAATCTGGACTTAACCATGGCGGCTTAATAAGTGTAAAACATTTATAACCCAGGACTTAACCAGGTTTAAGCGAGGACTATAACAGGGCTTAAATAAATACAAAGCAAGTTTTAAATACACCGGGACAAACCCAGAACTTATGCTGAAACTAGCCACAAACCAGAACTAAACAAGTACCAAGTGTGAATCCAGTTTAACCAGGACAAAATTCTGGAAAAGGGTCAAAATAATTCTGACTCAGAAATAAATCAAGTCTATAAATAAGACTACTTAAAAGTAAACAAAGTCCAAACTAAACTGAATTTTACATAACGTGTATGAATAAAATCTATGGGAGGAGGCCTCTGCGTTTATGAAGCCCTGGAGAGGCTGATATTCTACCCTTATTTCCTTTTTCAACTCAATGGACCTGTTTCATCATGATAGTAGCTCATGACATCATGATAGTAGACCATGACATCATGATAGTAGACCATGACATCATGATAGTAGACCATGACATCATGATAGTAGATCATGACATCATGATAGTAGACCATGACATCATGATTGTAGATCATGACATCATGATAGTAGACCATGACATCATGATAGTAGACCATGACATCATGATAGTAGACCATGACATCATGATAGTAGACCATGACATCATGATAGTAGACCATGACGTCATGATAGTAGACCATGTCATCATTATAGTAGACCATGACGTCATGATAGTAGACCATGACATCATGATAGTAGATCATGACGTCATGATAGTAGATCGTGACGTCATGATAGTAGACCATGACGTCATGATAGTAGACCATGTCATCATTATAGTAGACCATGACGTCATGATAGTAGACCATGACATCATGATAGTAGATCATGACGTCATGATAGTAGACCATGACGTCATGGTCTACTATCATGACGTCATGATAGTAGACCATGTCATCATGATAGTAGACCATGTCATCATGATAGTAGACCATGTCGTCATGGTCTACTATCATGACGTCACGATAGTAGACCATGACGTCATGATAGTAGACGATGACGTCATGATAGTAGACCATGATGTCATGATAGTAAACAATAACGTCATGATAGTAGACCATGACGTCATGATAGTAGACCATGACGTCATGATAGAAGATCATGACGTCATGATAGTAGACCATGACGTCATGGTCTACTATCATGACGTCACGATAGTAGACCATGACGTCATGATAGTAGACGATGACGTCATGATAGTAGACCATGTTGTCATGATAGTAGACCATGACGTCATGATAGAAGATCATGACGTCATGATAGTAGACCATGACGTCATGGTCTACTATCATGACGTCATGATAGTAGACCATGACGTCATGGTCTACTATCATGACGTCATGATAGTAGACCATGACGTCATGGTCTACTATCATGACGTCATGATAGTAGACCATGTCATCATGATAGTAGACCATGTCGTCATGGTCTACTATCATGACGTCACGATAGTAGACCATGACGTCATGATAGTAGACGATGACGTCATGATAGTAGACCATGATGTCATGATAGTAAACAATAACGTCATGATAGTAGACCATGACGTCATGATAGAAGATCATGACGTCATGATAGTAGACCATGACGTCATGGTCTACTATCATGACGTCACGATAGTAGACGATGACGTCATGATAGTAGACGATGACGTCATGATAGTAGACCATGACGTCATGATAGAAGATCATGACGTCATGATAGTAGACCATGACGTCATGATAGTAGACCATGACATCATGATAGTAGACCATGACGTCATGATAGTAGACATGACGTCATGATAGTAGACCATGACGTCATGATAGTAGACCATGACGCCATGATAGTAGATCATGACGTCATGATGTCATGATAGTAGACCATGTTGTCATGATAGTAGACCAAGACATCATGATAGTAGATCATGACGTCATGATAGTAGACGATGACGTCATGATAGTAGACCATGACGTCATGATAGTAGATCATGACGTCATGATGTCATGATAGTAGACCATGTCGTCATGGTCTACTATCATGACGTCACGATAGTAGACCATGACGTCATGATAGTAGACGATGACGTCATGATAGTAGACCATGATGTCATGATAGTAAACAATAACGTCATGATAGTAGACCATGACGTCATGATAGTAGACCATGACGTCATGATAGAAGATCATGACGTCATGATAGTAGACCATGACGTCATGGTCTACTATCATGACGTCACGATAGTAGACCATGACGTCATGATAGTAGACGATGACGTCATGATAGTAGACCATGTTGTCATGATAGTAGACCATGACGTCATGATAGAAGATCATGACGTCATGATAGTAGACCATGACGTCATGGTCTACTATCATGACGTCATGATAGTAGACCATGACGTCATGGTCTACTATCATGACGTCATGATAGTAGACCATGACGTCATGGTCTACTATCATGACGTCATGATAGTAGACCATGTCATCATGATAGTAGACCATGTCGTCATGGTCTACTATCATGACGTCACGATAGTAGACCATGACGTCATGATAGTAGACGATGACGTCATGATAGTAGACCATGATGTCATGATAGTAAACAATAACGTCATGATAGTAGACCATGACGTCATGATAGTAGACCATGACGTCATGATAGAAGATCATGACGTCATGATAGTAGACCATGACGTCATGGTCTACTATCATGACGTCACGATAGTAGACCATGACGTCATGATAGTAGACGATGACGTCATGATAGTAGACCATGTTGTCATGATAGTAGACCATGACGTCATGATAGAAGATCATGACGTCATGATAGTAGACCATGACGTCATGATAGTAGACCATGACATCATGATAGTAGACCATGACGTCATGATAGTAGACATGACGTCATGATAGTAGACCATGACGTCATGATAGTAGACCATGACGCCATGATAGTAGATCATGACGTCATGATGTCATGATAGTAGACCATGTTGTCATGATAGTAGACCAAGACATCATGATAGTAGATCATGACGTCATGATAGTAGACGATGACGTCATGATAGTAGACCATGACGTCATGATAGTAGATCATGACGTCATGATGTCATGATAGTAGACCATGTTGTCATGATAGTAGACCAAGACATCATGATAGTAGATCATGACGTCATGATAGTAGACCATGACGTCATGATAGTAGACCATGACGTCATGATAGTAGACCATGACGTCATGATAGTAGACCATGACGTCATGATAGTAGACCATGACGTCATGATAGTAGACCATGACGTCATGATAGTATCAAATCAAATCAATTTATTTTTGTAAGGCCCAAAATCACAACAACAGTTGCCTCTGAGGGCCACAGGGAGAAATGAATCAACAATGTCTGTGGTGGCGATGAAGTCAGACAATGTCTGTGGTGGCGAGGGAGTCAGACAATGTCTGTGGTGGCGAGGGACGATGTCCCAGGGTCCTCTGTCCTTAGACTCTCCTTCTCGGCCAGGAAAAACTACAAAAAAAACCTCTTTGGGAAAAAAGCGTAGAAACCTGGAGGAGTTCCAGTGAAGGAGAGATCCGACTCTCACAGACGGACAGACGGACACGAGGAGACTGGAGCTGGACCCACTCTTCAGGCAGAAGAGGGACCGTCTGAGTCGAGCTGGACCCACTCTTCAGGCAGAAGAGGGACCGTCTGAGTCGAGCTGGACCCACTCTTCAGGCAGAAGAGGGACCGTCGGAGGCGAGCTGGACCCACTCTTCAGGCAGATGAGGGACCGTCGGAGGCGAGCTGGACCCACTCTTCAGGCAGATGAGGGACCGTCGGAGGCGAGCTGGACCCACTCTTCAGGCAGATGAGGGACCGTCGGAAGCGAGCTGGAGCCACTCTTCAGGCAGATGAGGGACCGTCCACACAGGGCAGGGACCACTTCACCAGGGGAGGGGCATCTGGGTCCACAGGTCCTCAGGAGTGAGAGAAAGAAAAGAAGGCGGTGAACAGTTTGCAAGTGGAATCAAAAAATAAATATTGTTTGATAGCATAAGTAGTCAGAAGAAGAAGAGGATAGTGCTCAAGCTGTCATACTTCCCCCAGCATAGTTACTCCTAGGGCAGCGTAGCTGAAGCTGTGGGTTTATCTTTCTGTTCCTAACTAGTCTGACCATAAGCGATTTCGAAGAGGAACGTTTTAAGCCTGGACTTAAATGAAGAGACTGTGTCAGCATATTTAACATGGGTCGGGAGCTGATTCCATAACACAGGAGCTTGGTAGCTAAACGCTCTACCTCCTACAGTACTTTTAGAGACTCTTGGCACCACCAGAAGGCCAGCATTCTGAGAGCGAAGAGCTCTGTTTGGATGATATGGTTCTATAGCATCTTTGAGGTAGGATGGGGCCATGTCATTTATGGCTTTGTAGGTCAAGAGTAGAATTTTGAATTTGATTCTAGACTCAACAGGGAACCAGTGAAGAGACTTCAGCACTGGCGTAATGTGCTCTCTTCTTTTTGTTCCTGTTAGTAATCTTGCTGCTGCATTTTGAACCAGCTGAAAGCTTTTTATGGAGCTTTTAGGACACGCTGCAAGCAGGGAGTTACAGTAGTCTAATCTAGTCGTTACAAATGCATGGATAAGTTTTTCGGCATCACTTTTAGGCAGGATTCTTCTGATTTTGGCTCTTGTTGCGCAAATGGAAATAGGCTGTTTTACAAGCTTGATTTATATGAGCTTTAAATGAGAGCTCCTGGTCAAATAAGACTCCAAGGTTTCTTACAGTAGAACTGGAGGCTACACTGACATTGTCCAGTGTGACTATCTGCTCAGATAGAGCGTCTCGTAGATGCTTAGGGCCAAGCACAATGACCTCGGTTTTTTCAGGGTTAAGAAGCAGGTAGTAGACCATGTTGTCATGATAGTAAACAATAACGTCATGATAGTAGACCATGTCGTCATGATAGTAGACCATGTTGTCATGATAGTAGACCATGAGGTCATGGTCTACTATCATGACGTCATGATAGTAGACCATGTCTTCATGATAGTAGATCATGACGTCATGATAGTAGACCATGACGTCATGATAGTAGACCATGGCGTCATGATAGTAGACCATGTCATCATGATAGTATACCATGACGTCATGATAGTAGACCATGACATCATGATGTCATGATAGTAGACCATGTTGTCATGATAGTAGACCATGACGTCATGATGTCATGATAGTAGACCATGACGTCATGGTCTACTATCATGACGTCATGATAGTAGACCATGTCTTCATGATAATAGATCATGACGTCATTATAGTAGACCATGACGTCATGATAGAAGATCATGACGTCATGATAGTAGACCATGTTGTCATGATAGTAGACCATGACGTCATGATAGTAGACCATGTTATGATAGTAGACCATGACGTCATGATAGTAGACGATGACGTCATGATAGTAGACCATGATGTCATGATAGTAAACAATAACGTCATGATAGTAGACCATGACGTCATGATAGTAGATCGTGACGTCATGATAGTAGACCATGACGTCATGATAGTAGATCATGACGTCATGATAGTAGATCATGACGTCATGATGTCATGATAGTAGACCATGACGTCATGATAGTAGACCATGTCGTCATGATAGTAGACCATGTTGTCATGATAGTAGACCATGTCATCATGATAGTAGACCATGTCGTCATGGTCTACTATCATGACGTCATGATAGTAGACCATGACGTCATGATAGTAGACCATGACGTCATGATAGTAGACCATGACGTCATGGTCTACTATCATGACGTCATGATAGTAGACCATGACGTCATGATAGTAGACCATGTCATTATAGTAGACCATGAAGTCATGATAGTAGATCATGACAACATGATAGTAGACCATGACGTCATGATAGTAGATCATGACATTATGATAGTAGACCATGACGTCATGATAGTAGACCATGTCATCATTATAGTAGACCATGACGTCATGATAGTAGATCATGACGTCATGATAGTAGATCATGACGTCATGATGTCATGATAGTAGACCATGTTGTCATGATAGTAGACCATGACGTCATGGTCTACTATCATGACGTCATGATAGTAGACCATGTCTTCATGATAGTAGATCATGACGTCATTATAGTAGACCATGACGTCATGATAGAAGATCATGACGTCATGATAGTAGACCATGACGTCATGATAGTAGACCATGACGTCATGATAGTAGACCATGATATCATGATAGTAGACCATGACGTCATGATAGTAGACCATGACGTCATGATAGTAGACCATGTTATGATAGTAGACCATGACGTCATGATAGTAGACCATGACGTCATGATAGTAGACCATGATGTCATGATAGTAAACAATAACGTCATGATAGTAGACCATGACGTCATGATAGAAGATCATGACGTCATGATAGTAGACCATGACGTCATGATAATAGATCATGATATCATGATAGTAGACGATGACGTCATGATAGTAGACCATGTCGTTATGATAGTAGACCATGTTGTCATGATAGTAGACCATGTCATCATGATAGTAGACCATGTCGTCATGGTCTACTATCATGACGTCATGATAGTAGACCATGACGTCATGATAGTAGACCATGTCGTCATGGTCTACTATCATGACGTCATGATAGTAGACCATGACGTCATGATAGTAGACCATGACGTCATGGTCTACTATCATGACGTCATGATAGTAGACCATGACGTCATGATAGTAGACCATGTCATTATAGTAGACCATGAAGTCATGATAGTAGATCATGACAACATGATAGTAGACCATGACGTCATGATAGTAGATCATGACATCATGATAGTAGACCATGACGTCATGATAGTAGACCATGTCATCATTATAGTAGACCATGACGTCATGATAGTAGATCATGACGTCATGATAGTAGACCATGTTGTCATGATAGTAGACCATGACGTCATGATAGTAGACCATGTTATGATAGTAGACCATGACGTCATGATAGTAGACGATGACGTCATGATAGTAGACCATGATGTCATGATAGTAAACAATAACGTCATGATAGTAGACCATGACGTCATGATAGAAGATCATGACGTCATGATAGTAGACCATGACGTCATGATAGTAGACCATGTCGTCATGATAGTAGACCATGTTGTCATGATAGTAGACCATGTCATCATGATAGTAGACCATGTCGTCATGGTCTACTATCATGACGTCATGATAGTAGACCATGACGTCATGATAGTAGACCATGACGTCATGGTCTACTATCATGACGTCATGATAGTAGACCATGACGTCATGATAGTAGACCATGACGTCATGGTCTACTATCATGACGTCATGATAGTAGACCATGTCTTCATGATAGTAGATCATTACGTCATGATATTAGACCATGACGTCATGATAGAAGATCATGACGTCATGATAGTAGACCATGACGTCATGATAGTAGACCGTGATATCATGATAGTAGACCATGACGTCATGATAGTAGACCATGTTGTCATGATAGTAGACCATGACATCATGATAGTAGATCATGACGTCATGATAGTAGACGATGACGTCATGATAGTAGACCATGATGTCATGATAGTAAACAATAACGTCATGATAGTAGACCATGACGTCATGATAGAAGATCATGACGTCATGATAGTAGACCATGACGTCATGATAGTAGAACATGATATCATGATAGTAGACCATAACGTCATGATAGTAGACCATGACGTCATGATAGTAGACCATGACGTCATGATAGTAGACCATGTCATCATGATAGTAGGCCATGAAGTCATGATAGTAGACCATGACATCATGATAGTAGACCATGTTGTCATGATAGTAGACCATGACATCATGATAGTAGATCATGACGTCATGATAGTAGACCATGACGTCATGATAGTAGACCATGACGTCATGATAGTAGACCATGACATCATGATAGTAGATCATTACGTCATGATAGTAGACGATGACGTCATGATAGTAGACCATGTCGTCATGATAGTAGACCATGTTGTCATGATAGTAGACCCTGACGGCATGGTCTACTATCATGACGTCATGATAGTAGACCATGTCTTCATGATAGTAGATCATGACATCATGATAGTAGACCATGACATCATGATAGTAGACCATGTCATCATGATAGTAGACCATGACGTCATGATAGTAGACCATGGCGTCATGATAGTAGACCATGTCATCATGATAGTATACCATGACGTCATGATAGTAGACCATGACGTCATGATAGTAGACCATGACGTCATGATAGTAGACCATGACGTCATGATAGTAGACCATGACGTCATGATAGTAGACCATGTCATCATTATAGTAGACCATGAAGTCATGATAGTAGACCATGACGTCATGATAGTAGACCATGTCATCATGATAGTAGACAATGACGTCATGATAGTAGACCATGACATCATGGTCTACTATCATGACGTCATGATAGTAGACCATGACGTCATGGTCTACTATCATGACGTCATGATAGTAGACCATGTCTTCATGATAGTAGATCATGACGTCATGATAGTAGACCATGACGTCATGATAGAAGATCATGACGTCATGATAGTAGACCATGACGTCATGATAGTAGACCGTGATATCATGATAGTAGACCATGACGTCATGATAGTAGACCATGTTGTCATGATAGTAGACCATGACATCATGATAGTAGATCATGACGTCATGATAGTAGACGATGACGTCATGATAGTAGACCATGATGTCATGATAGTAAACAATAACGTCATGATAGTAGACCATGACGTCATGATAGAAGATCATGACGTCATGATAGTAGACCATGACGTCATGATAGTAGACCATGATATCATGATAGTAGACCATAACGTCATGATAGTAGACCATGACGTCATGATAGTAGACCATGACGTCATGATAGTAGACCATGTCATCATGATAGTAGACCATGAAGTCATGATAGTAGACCATGACATCATGATAGTAGACCATGTTGTCATGATAGTAGACCATGACATCATGATAGTAGATCATGACGTCATGATAGTAGACCATGACGTCATGATAGTAGACCATGACGTCATGATAGTAGACCATGACATCATGATAGTAGATCATTACGTCATGATAGTAGACGATGACGTCATGATAGTAGACCATGTCGTCATGATAGTAGACCATGTTGTCATGATAGTAGACCCTGACGGCATGGTCTACTATCATGACGTCATGATAGTAGACCATGTCTTCATGATAGTAGATCATGACATCATGATAGTAGACCATGACATCATGATAGTAGACCATGTCATCATGATAGTAGACCATGACGTCATGATAGTAGACCATGTCATCATGATAGTATACCATGACGTCATGATGTCATGATAGTAGACCATGTTGTCATGATAGTAGACATGACGTCATGATAGTAGACCATAACGTCATGATGTCATGATAGTAGACCATGTTGTCATGATAGTAGACATGACGTTATGATAGTAGACCATAACGTCATGATGTCATGATAGTAGACCATGTTGTCATGATAGTAGACCAAGACATCATGATAGTAGATCATGACGTCATGATAGTAGACGATGACGTGATGATAGTAGACCATGACGTCATGATAGTAGACCATGACGTCATGATAGTAGACCATGACGTCATGATAGTAGACCATGACGTCATGATAGTAGACCATGACGTCATGATAGAAGATCATGACGTCATTATAGTAGACCATGACGTCATGATAGTAGACCATGACGTCATGATAGAAGATCATGACGTCATTATAGTAGACCATGACGTCATGATAGTAGACCATGACTTAATGATAGTAGATCATGACGTCATGATAGTAGACCATGACGTCATGATAGTAGACCATGACGTCATGATAGAAGATCATGACTTCATTATAGTAGACCATGACGTCATGATAGTAGACCATGACTTAATGATAGTAGATCATGACGTCATGATAGTAGACCATGTTGTCATGATAGTAGATCATGACGTCATGATAGTAGACCATGACGTCATGATAGTGGACCAAGACATCATGATAGTAGACCATGTTGTTATGATAGTAGACCATGACGTCATGATAGTAGACCATGACGTCATGATAGTAGACCATGACGTCATGATAGTAGACCATGACGTCATGATAGTAGACCATGACGTCATGATAGTAGATCATGACGTCATGATAGTAGACCATGTTGTCATGATAGTAGACCATGACGTCATGATAGTAGACCATGACGTCATGATAGTAGACCATGACGTCATGATAGTAGACCATGACGTCATGATAGTAGACCATGACGTCATGATAGTAGACCATGACGTCATGATAGTAGATCATGACGTCATGATAGTAGACCATGACGTCATGATAGTAGACCATGACGTCATGATAGTAGATCATGTCATCATTATAGTAGACCATGACGTCATGGTCTACTATAATGATGACATGGTCTACTATCATGACGTCATGGTCTACTATCATGACGTCATGATAGTAGACCATGACGTCATGATAGTAGACCATGACGTCATGGTCTACTATCATGACGTCATGATAGTAGACCATGACGTCATGATAGTAGACCATGTCATTATAGTAGACCATGAAGTCATGATAGTAGATCATGACAACATGATAGTAGACCATGACGTCATGATAGTAGATCATGACATCATGATAGTAGACCATGACGTCATGATAGTAGACCATGTCATCATTATAGTAGACCATGACGTCATGATAGTAGATCATGACGTCATGATAGTAGACCATGTTGTCATGATAGTAGACCATGACGTCATGATAGTAGATCATGACATCATGATAGTAGACCATGACGTCATGATAGTAGACCATGTCATCATGATAGTAGACCATGACGTCATGATAGTAGATCATGACGTCATGATAGTAGACCATGTTGTCATGATAGTAGACCATGACATCATGATAGTAGATCATGACGTCATGATAGTAGACCATGACGTCATGATAGTAGACCATGTCGTCATGATAGTAGACCATGTTGTCATGATAGTAGACCATGACGTCATGGTCTACTATCATGACGTCATGATAGTAGACCATGACGTCATGGTCTACTATCATGACGTCATGATAGTAGACCATATCTTCATGATAGTAGATCATGACGTCATGATAGTAGACCATGACATCATGATAGTAGACCATGTCATCATGATAGTAGACCATGACGTCATGATAGTAGACCATGGCGTCATGATAGTAGACCATGTCATCATGATAGTATACCATGACGTCATGATAGTAGACCATGACGTCATGATAGTAGACCATGACGTCATGATAGTAGACCATGACGTCATGATAGTAGACCATGACGTCATGATAGTAGACCATGTCATCATTATAGTAGACCATGAAGTCATGATAGTAGACCATGACGTCATGATAGTAGACCATGTCATCATGATAGTAGACAATGACATCATGATAGTAGACCATGACATCATGGTCTACTATCATGACGTCATGATAGTAGACCATGACGTCATGGTCTACTATCATGACGTCATGATAGTAGACCATGTCTTCATGATAGTAGATCATGACGTCATGATAGTAGACCATGACGTCATGATAGAAGATCATGACGTCATGATAGTAGACCATGACGTCATGATAGTAGACCGTGATATCATGATAGTAGACCATGACGTCATGATAGTAGACCATGTTGTCATGATAGTAGACCATGACATCATGATAGTAGATCATGACGTCATGATAGTAGACGATGACGTCATGATAGTAGACCATGATGTCATGATAGTAGACCATGACGTCATGATAGTAGACCGTGATATCATGATAGTAGACCATGACGTCATGATAGTAGACCATGTTGTCATGATAGTAGACCATGACGTCATGATAGTAGACCATGACGTCATGATAGTAGACCGTGATATCATGATAGTAGACCATGACGTCATGATAGTAGACCATGACGTCATGATAGTAGACCGTGATATCATGATAGTAGACCATGACGTCATGATAGTAGACCATGTTGTCATGATAGTAGACCATGACGTCATGATAGTAGACCATGGCGTCATGATAGTAGACCATGTCATCATGATAGTATACCATGACGTCATGATAGTAGACCATGACGTCATGATAGTAGACCATGACGTCATGATAGTAGACCATGACGTCATGATAGTAGACCATGACGTCATGATAGTAGACCATGACGTCATGATAGTAGACCATGTCATTATAGTAGACCATGAAGTCATGATAGTAGATCATGACAACATGATAGTAGACCATTACGTCATGATAGTAGATCATGACATCATGATAGTAGACCATGACGTCATGATAGTAGACCATGTCATCATTATAGTAGACCATGACGTCATGATAGTAGATCATGACGTCATGATAGTAGACCATGTTGTCATGATAGTAGACCATGACGTCATGATAGTAGATCATGACATCATGATAGTAGACCATGACGTCATGATAGTAGACCATGTCATCATGATAGTAGACCATGACGTCATGATAGTAGATCATGACGTCATGATAGTAGACCATGTTGTCATGATAGTAGACCATGACATCATGATAGTAGATCATGACGTCATGATAGTAGACCATGACGTCATGATAGTAGACCATGTCGTCATGATAGTAGACCATGTTGTCATGATAGTAGACCATGACGTCATGGTCTACTATCATGACGTCATGATAGTAGACCATGACGTCATGGTCTACTATCATGACGTCATGATAGTAGACCATATCTTCATGATAGTAGATCATGACGTCATGATAGTAGACCATGACATCATGATAGTAGACCATGTCATCATGATAGTAGACCATGACGTCATGATAGTAGACCATGGCGTCATGATAGTAGACCATGTCATCATGATAGTATACCATGACGTCATGATAGTAGACCATGACGTCATGATAGTAGACCATGACGTCATGATAGTAGACCATGACGTCATGATAGTAGACCATGACGTCATGATAGTAGACCATGTCATCATTATAGTAGACCATGAAGTCATGATAGTAGACCATGACGTCATGATAGTAGACCATGTCATCATGATAGTAGACAATGACGTCATGATAGTAGACCATGACATCATGGTCGACTATCATGACGTCATGATAGTAGACCATGTCTTCATGATAGTAGATCATGACGTCATGATAGTAGACCATGACGTCATGATAGAAGATCATGACGTCATGATAGTAGACCATGACGTCATGATAGAAGATCATGACGTCATGATAGTAGACCATGACGTCATGATAGTAGACCATGTCTTCATGATAGTAGATCATGACGTCATGATAGTAGACCATGACGTCATGATAGAAGATCATGACGTCATGATAGTAGACCATGACGTCATGATAGTAGACCGTGATATCATGATAGTAGACCATGACGTCATGATAGTAGACAATGTTGTCATGATAGTAGACCATGACATCATGATAGTAGATCATGACGTCATGATAGTAGACGATGACGTCATGATAGTAGACCATGATGTCATGATAGTAGACCATGACGTCATGATAGTAGACCGTGATATCATGATAGTAGACCATGACGTCATGATAGTAGACCATGTTGTCATGATAGTAGACCATGACGTCATGATAGTAGACCATGACGTCATGATAGTAGACCGTGATATCATGATAGTAGACCATGACGTCATGATAGTAGACCATGACGTCATGATAGTAGACCGTGATATCATGATAGTAGACCATGACGTCATGATAGTAGACCATGTTGTCATGATAGTAGACCATGACGTCATGATAGTAGACCATGGCGTCATGATAGTAGACCATGACGTCATGATAGTAGACCATGACGTCATGATAGTAGACCATGACGTCATGATAGTAGACCATGACGTCATGATAGTAGACCATGTCATCATTATAGTAGACCATGAAGTCATGATAGTAGACCATGACGTCATGATAGTAGACCATGTCATCATGATAGTAGACAATGACGTCATGATAGTAGACCATGACATCATGGTCTACTATCATGACGTCATGATAGTAGACCATGACGTCATGGTCTACTATCATGACGTCATGATAGTAGACCATGACGTCATGATAGAAGATCATGACGTCATGATAGTAGACCATGACATCATGATAGTAGACCATGTCATCATGATAGTAGACCATGACGTCATGATAGTAGACCATGGCGTCATGATAGTAGACCATGTCATCATGATAGTATACCATGACGTCATGATAGTAGACCATGACGTCATGATAGTAGACCATGACGTCATGATAGTAGACCATGACGTCATGATAGTAGACCATGACGTCATGATAGTAGACCATGTCATCATTATAGTAGACCATGAAGTCATGATAGTAGACCATGACGTCATGATAGTAGACCATGTCATCATGATAGTAGACAATGACGTCATGATAGTAGACCATGACATCATGGTCTACTATCATGACGTCATGATAGTAGACCATAACGTCATGGTCTACTATCATGACGTCATGATAGTAGACCATGTCTTCATGATAGTAGATCATGACGTCATGATAGTAGACCATGACGTCATGATAGAAGATCATGACGTCATGATAGTAGACCATGACGTCATGATAGTAGACCATGTCTTCATGATAGTAGATCATGACGTCATGATAGTAGACCATGACGTCATGATAGTAGACCATGTCTTCATGATAGTAGATCATGACGTCATGATAGTAGACCATGATGTCATGATAGTAGACCGTGATATCATGATAGTAGACCATGACGTCATGATAGTAGACAATGTTGTCATGATAGTAGACCATGACATCATGATAGTAGATCATGACGTCATGATAGTAGACGATGACGTCATGATAGTAGACCATGATGTCATGATAGTAGACCATGACGTCATGATAGTAGACCGTGATATCATGATAGTAGACCATGACGTCATGATAGTAGACCATGTTGTCATGATAGTAGACCATGACGTCATGATAGTAGACCATGACGTCATGATAGTAGACCGTGATATCATGATAGTAGACCATGACGTCATGATAGTAGACCATGACGTCATGATAGTAGACCGTGATATCATGATAGTAGACCATGACGTCATGATAGTAGACCATGTTGTCATGATAGTAGACCATGACGTCATGATAGTAGACCATGGCGTCATGATAGTAGACCATGTTGTCATGATAGTAGACCATGACGTCATGATAGTAGACCATGGCGTCATGATAGTAGACCATGTCATCATGATAGTATACCATGACGTCATGATAGTAGACCATGACGTCATGATAGTAGACCATGACGTCATGATAGTAGACCATGACGTCATGATAGTAGACCATGACGTCATGATAGTAGACCATGTCATCATGATAGTAGACAATGACGTCATGATAGTAGACCATGACATCATGGTCTACTATCATGACGTCATGATAGTAGACCATGACGTCATGGTCTACTATCATGACGTCATGATAGTAGACCATGTCTTCATGATAGTAGATCATGACGTCATGATAGTAGACCATGACGTCATGATAGAAGATCATGACGTCATGATAGTAGACCATGACGTCATGATAGTAGACCGTGATATCATGATAGTAGACCATGACGTCATGATAGTAGACCATGTTGTCATGATAGTAGACCATGACGTCATGATAGAAGATCATGACGTCATGATAGTAGACCATGACGTCATGATAGTAGACCATAACGTCATGATAGTAGACCATGTCATCATGATAGTAGACCATGTTGTCATGATAGTAGACCATGACATCATGATAGTAGATCATGACGTCATGATAGTAGACCATGTCATCATGATAGTAGACCATGTTGTCATGATAGTAGACCATGACATCATGATAGTAGATCATGACGTCATGATAGTAGACGATGACGTCATGATAGTAGACCATGTCGTCATGATAGTAGACCATGTCATCATGATAGTAGACCATGAAGTCATGATAGTAGACCATGACATCATGATAGTAGACCATGACGTCATGATAGTAGACCATGACATCATGATAGTAGATCATTACGTCATGATAGTAGACGATGACGTCATGATAGTAGACCATGTCGTCATGATAGTAGACCATGTAGTCATGATAGTAGACCCTGACGGCATGGTCTACTATCATGACGTCATGATAGTAGACCATGTCTTCATGATACTAGATCATGACATCATGATAGTAGACCATGACATCATGATAGTAGACCATGTCATCATGATAGTAGACCATGACGTCATGATAGTAGACCATGGCGTCATGATAGTAGACCATGTCATCATGATAGTATACCATGACGTCATGATAGTAGACCATGACGTCATGATAGTAGACCATGACGTCATGATAGTAGACATGACGTCATGATAGTAGACCATAACGTCATGATGTCATGATAGTAGACCATGTTGTCATGATAGTAGACATGACGTCATGATAGTAGACCATAACGTCATGATGTCATGATAGTAGACCATGTTGTCATGATAGTAGACATGACGTTATGATAGTAGACCATAACGTCATGATGTCATGATAGTAGACCATGTTGTCATGATAGTAGACCAAGACATCATGATAGTAGATCATGACGTCATGATAGTAGACGATGACGTGATGATAGTAGACCATGACGTCATGATAGTAGACCATGACGTCATGATAGTAGACCATGACGTCATGATAGTAGACCATGACGTCATGATAGTAGACCATGACGTCATGATAGTAGACCATGACGTCATGATAGAAGATCATGACGTCATTATAGTAGACAATATTTATTTTTTAATTCCACTTGCAAACTGTTCACCGCCTTCTTTTCTTTCTCTCACTCCTGAGGACCTGTGGACCCAGATGCCCCTCCCCTGGTGAAGTGGTCCCTGCCCTGTGTGGACGGTCCCTCATCTGCCTGAAGAGTGGCTCCAGTTCGCCTCAGTTGGTCCCTCATCTGCCTGAAGAGTGGCTCCAGTTCGCCTCAGTCGGTCCCTCTTCTGCCTGAAGAGTGGGTCCAGCTCGCCTCCGACGGTCCCTCTTCTGCCTGAAGAGTGGGTCCAGCTCGCCTCCGACGGTCCCTCTTCTGCCTGAAGAGTGGGTCCAGCTCGACTCAGACGGTCCCTCTTCTGCCTGAAGAGTGGGTCCAGCTCGACTCAGACGGTCCCTCATCTGCCTGAAGAGTGGGTCCAGCTCCAGTCTCCTTGTGTCCGTCTGTCCGTCTGTGAGAGTCGGATCTCTCCTTCACTGGAACTCCTCCAGGTTTCTACGCTTTTTTCCCAAAGAGGTTTTTTTTGTAGTTTTTCCTGGCCGAGAAGGAGAGTCTAAGGACAGAGGACCCTGGGACATCGTCCCTCGCCACCACAGACATTGTCTGACTTCATCGCCACCACAGACATTGTCTGACTCCATCGCCACCACAGACATTGTTGATTCATTTCTCCCTGATAGTAGACCGTGATATCATGATAGTAGACCATGACGTCATGATAGTAGACCATGACGTCATGATAGTAGACCGTGATATCATGATAGTAGACCATGACGTCATGATAGTAGACCATGTTGTCATGATAGTAGACCATGACGTCATGATAGTAGACCATGTCATCATGATAGTATACCATGACGTCATGATAGTAGACCATGACGTCATGATAGTAGACCATGACGTCATGATAGTAGACCATGACGTCATGATAGTAGACCATGACGTCATGATAGTAGACCATGTCATCATTATAGTAGACCATGAAGTCATGATAGTAGACCATGACGTCATGATAGTAGACCATGTCATCATGATAGTAGACAATGACGTCATGATAGTAGACCATGACATCATGGTCTACTATCATGACGTCATGATAGTAGACCATGACGTCATGATAGAAGATCATGACGTCATGATAGTAGACCATGACGTCATGATAGTAGACCGTGATATCATGATAGTAGACCATGACGTCATGATAGTAGACCATGTTGTCATGATAGTAGACCATGACGTCATGATAGAAGATCATGACGTCATGATAGTAGACCATGACGTCATGATAGTAGACCATAACGTCATGATAGTAGACCATGACGTCATGATAGTAGACCATGACGTCATGATAGTAGACCATGTCATCATGATAGACCATGAAGTCATGATAGTAGACCATGACATCATGATAGTAGACCATGTTGTCATGATAGTAGACCATGACATCATGATAGTAGATCATGACGTCATGATAGTAGACCATGACGTCATGATAGTAGACCATGACGTCATGATAGTAGACCATGACATCATGATAGTAGATCATTACGTCATGATAGTAGACGATGACGTCATGATAGTAGACCATGTCGTCATGATAGTAGACCATGTTGTCATGATAGTAGACCCTGACGGCATGGTCTACTATCATGACGTCATGATAGTAGACCATGTCTTCATGATACTAGATCATGACATCATGATAGTAGACCATGACATCATGATAGTAGACCATGTCATCATGATAGTAGACCATGACGTCATGATAGTAGACCATGGCGTCATGATAGTAGACCATGTCATCATGATAGTATACCATGACGTCATGATAGTAGACCATGACGTCATGATAGTAGACCATGACGTCATGATAGTAGACATGACGTCATGATAGTAGACCATAACGTCATGATGTCATGATAGTAGACCATGTTGTCATGATAGTAGACCAAGACATCATGATAGTAGACCATGTTGTCATGATAGTAGACCATGACGTCATGATAGTAGACCATGACGTCATGATAGAAGATCATGACGTCATTATAGTAGACAATATTTATTTTTTGATTCCACTTGCAAACTGTTCACCGCCTTCTTTTCTTTCTCTCACTCCTGAGGACCTGTGGACCCAGATGCCCCTCCCCTGGTGAAGTGGTCCCTGCCCTGTGTGGACGGTCCCTCATCTGCCTGAAGAGTGGCTCCAGTTCGCCTCAGTCGGTCCCTCATCTGCCTGAAGAGTGGCTCCAGTTCGCCTCAGTCGGTCCCTCTTCTGCCTGAAGAGTGGGTCCAGCTCGCCTCCGACGGTCCCTCTTCTGCCTGAAGAGTGGGTCCAGCTCGCCTCCGACGGTCCCTCTTCTGCCTGAAGAGTGGGTCCAGCTCGACTCAGACGGTCCCTCTTCTGCCTGAAGAGTGGGTCCAGCTCGACTCAGACGGTCCCTCATCTGCCTGAAGAGTGGGTCCAGCTCGACTCAGACGGTCCCTCTTCTGCCTGAAGAGTGGGTCCAGCTCCAGTCTCCTTGTGTCCGTCTGTCCGTCTGTGAGAGTCGGATCTCTCCTTCACTGGAACTCCTCGAGGTTTCTACGCTTTTTTCCCAAAGAGGTTTTTTTTGTAGTTTTTCCTGGCCGAGAAGGAGAGTCTAAGGACAGAGGACCCTGGGACATCGTCTCTCGCCACCACAGACATTGTCTGACTTCATCGCCACCACAGACATTGTCTGACTCCATCGCCACCACAGACATTGTTGATTCATTTCTCCCTGTGGCCCTCAGAGGCAACTGTTGTTGTGATTTTGGGCCTTACAAAAATAAATTTATTTGATTTGATTTGATAGATCATGACTTAATGATAGTAGATCATGACGTCATGATAGTAGACTATGACGTCATGATAGTAGACCATGACGTCATGATAGAAGATCATGACGTCATTATAGTAGACCATGACGTCATGATAGTAGACCATGACTTAATGATAGTAGATCATGACGTCATGATAGTAGACCATGACGTCATGATAGTGGACCAAGACATCATGATAGTAGACCATGTTGTCATGATAGTAGACCATGTTGTCATGATAGTAGACCATGACGTCATGATAGTAGACCATGACGTCATGATAGTAGACCATGACGTCATGATAGTAGACCATGACGTCATGATAGTAGACCATGACGTCATGATAGTAGACCATGACGTCATGATAGAAGATCATGACGTCATGATAGTAGACCATGACGTCATGATAGTAGACCATGTCGTCATGATAGTAGACCATGTTGTCATGATAGTAGACCATGACGTCATGATAGTAGACCATGACGTCATGATAGAAGATCATGACGTCATGATAGTAGACCATGACGTCATGATAGTAGACCATGTCATTATAGTAGACCATGAAGTCATGATAGTAGATCATGACAACATGATAGTAGACCATGACGTCATGATAGTAGACCGTGATATCATGATAGTAGACCATGACGTCATGATAGTAGACCATGTTGTCATGATAGTAGACCATGACGTCATGATAGTAGACCATGACGTCATGATAGTAGACCGTGATATCATGATAGTAGACCATGACGTCATGATAGAAGATCATGACGTCATAATAGTAGACCATGACGTCATGATAGTAGACCATGACTTAATGATAGTAGATCATGACGTCATGATAGTAGACCATGACGTCATGATAGTAGACCATGACGTCATGATAGAAGATCATGACGTCATGATAGTAGACCATGACGTCATGATAGTAGACCATGTCATTATAGTAGACCATGAAGTCATGATAGTAGATCATGACAACATGATAGTAGACCATGACGTCATGATAGTAGACCGTGATATCATGATAGTAGACCATGACGTCATGATAGTAGACCATGTTGTCATGATAGTAGACCATGACGTCATGATAGTAGACCATGACGTCATGATAGTAGACCGTGATATCATGATAGTAGACCATGACGTCATGATAGAAGATCATGACGTCATAATAGTAGACCATGACGTCATGATAGTAGACCATGACTTAATGATAGTAGATCATGACGTCATGATAGTAGACCATGACGTCATGATAGAAGATCATGACGTCATGATAGTAGACCATGACGTCATGATAGTAGACCGTGATATCATGATAGTAGACCATGACGTCATGATAGTAGACCATGACGTCATGATAGTAGACCATGACGTCATGATAGTAGACCATGTCATTATAGTAGACCATGAAGTCATGATAGTAGATCATGACAACATGATAGTAGACCATGACGTCATGATAGTAGATCATGACATCATGATAGTAGACCATGACGTCATGATAGTAGACCATGTCATCATTATAGTAGACCATGACGTCATGATAGTAGATCATGACGTCATGATAGTAGACCATGTTGTCATGATAGTAGACCATGACATCATGATAGTAGATCATGACGTCATGATAGTAGACCATGACGTCATGATAGTAGACCATGTCGTCATGATAGTAGACCATGTTGTCATGATAGTAGACCATGACGTCATGGTCTACTATCATGACGTCATGATAGTAGACCATGACGTCATGGTCTACTATCATGACGTCATGATAGTAGACCATATCTTCATGATAGTAGATCATGACGTCATGATAGTAGACCATGACATCATGATAGTAGACCATGTCATCATGATAGTAGACCATGACGTCATGATAGTAGACCATGGCGTCATGATAGTAGACCATGTCATCATGATAGTATACCATGACGTCATGATAGAAGACCATGACGTCATGATAGTAGACCATGACGTCATGATAGTAGACCATGACGTCATGATAGTAGACCATGACGTCATGATAGTAGACCATGTCATCATTATAGTAGACCATGAAGTCATGATAGTAGACCATGACGTCATGATAGTAGACCATGTCATCATGATAGTAGACAATGACGTCATGATAGTAGACCATGACATCATGGTCTACTATCATGACGTCATGATAGTAGACCATGACGTCATGGTCTACTATCATGACGTCATGATAGTAGACCATGTCTTCATGATAGTAGATCATGACGTCATGATAGTAGACCATGACGTCATGATAGAAGATCATGACGTCATGATAGTAGACCATGACGTCATGATAGTAGACCGTGATATCATGATAGTAGACCATGACGTCATGATAGTAGACCATGTTGTCATGATAGTAGACCATGACATCATGATAGTAGATCATGACGTCATGATAGTAGACGATGACGTCATGATAGTAGACCATGATGTCATGATAGTAGACCATGACGTCATGATAGTAGACCGTGATATCATGATAGTAGACCATGACGTCATGATAGTAGACCATGTTGTCATGATAGTAGACCATGACGTCATGATAGTAGACCATGACGTCATGATAGTAGACCGTGATATCATGATAGTAGACCATGACGTCATGATAGAAGATCATGACGTCATTATAGTAGACCATGACGTCATGATAGTAGACCATGACTTAATGATAGTAGATCATGACGTCATGATAGTAGACCATGACGTCATGATAGAAGATCATGACGTCATGATAGTAGACCATGACGTCATGATAGTAGACCGTGATATCATGATAGTAGATCATGACGTCATGATAGTAGACTATGACGTCATGATAGTAGACCATGACGTCATGATAGAAGATCATGACGTCATTATAGTAGACCATGACGTCATGATAGTAGACCATGACTTAATGATAGTAGATCATGACGTCATGATAGTAGACCATGACGTCATGATAGTGGACCAAGACATCATGATAGTAGACCATGTTGTCATGATAGTAGACCATGTTGTCATGATAGTAGACCATGACGTCATGATAGTAGACCATGACGTCATGATAGTAGACCATGACGTCATGATAGTAGACCATGACGTCATGATAGTAGACCATGACGTCATGATAGTAGACCATGACGTCATGATAGAAGATCATGACGTCATGATAGTTGACCATGACGTCATGATAGTAGACCATGTCGTCATGATAGTAGACCATGTTGTCATGATAGTAGACCATGACGTCATGATAGTAGACCATGACGTCATGATAGAAGATCATGACGTCATGATAGTAGACCATGACGTCATGATAGTAGACCATGTCATCATGATAGTAGACCATGTCGTCATGGTCTACTACCATGACGTCATGATAGTAGACCATGACGTCATGGTCTACTATCATGACGTCAAGATAGTAGACCATGACGTCATGATAGTAGACCATGTCATTATAGTAGACCATGAAGTCATGATAGTAGATCATGACAACATGATAGTAGACCATGACGTCATGATAGTAGATCATGACATCATGATAGTAGACCATGACGTCATGATAGTAGACCATGTCATCATTATAGTAGACCATGACGTCATGATAGTAGATCATGACGTCATGATAGTAGACCATGTTGTCATGATAGTAGACTATGACGTCATGATAGTAGACCATGACGTCATGATAGAAGATCATGACGTCATTATAGTAGACCATGACGTCATGATAGTAGACCATGACTTAATGATAGTAGATCATGACGTCATGATAGTAGACCATGACGTCATGATAGTGGACCAAGACATCATGATAGTAGACCATGTTGTCATGATAGTAGACCATGTTGTCATGATAGTAGACCATGACGTCATGATAGTAGACCATGACGTCATGATAGTAGACCATGACGTCATGATAGTAGACCATGACGTCATGATAGTAGACCATGACGTCATGATAGTAGACCATGACGTCATGATAGTAGACCATGACGTCATGATAGAAGATCATGACGTCATGATAGTAGACCATGACGTCATGATAGTAGACCATGTCGTCATGATAGTAGACCATGTTGTCATGATAGTAGACCATGACGTCATGATAGTAGATCATGACATCATGATAGTAGACCATGACGTCATGATAGTAGACCATGTCATCATGATAGTAGACCATGACGTCATGATAGTAGATCATGACGTCATGATAGTAGACCATGTTGTCATGATAGTAGACCATGACATCATGATAGTAGATCATGACGTCATGATAGTAGACCATGACGTCATGATAGTAGACCATGTCGTCATGATAGTAGACCATGTTGTCATGATAGTAGACCATGACGTCATGGTCTACTATCATGACGTCATGATAGTAGACCATATCTTCATGATAGTAGATCATGACGTCATGATAGTAGACCATGACGTCATGATAGTAGACCATGACGTCATGATAGTAGACCATGTCATCATTATAGTAGACCATGAAGTCATGATAGTAGACCATGACGTCATGATAGTAGACCATGTCATCATGATAGTAGACAATGACGTCATGATAGTAGACCATGACATCATGGTCTACTATCATGACGTCATGATAGTAGACCATGACGTCATGGTCTACTATCATGACGTCATGATAGTAGACCATGACGTCATGGTCTACTATCATGACGTCATGATAGTAGACCATGTCTTCATGATAGTAGATCATGACGTCATGATAGTAGACCATGACGTCATGATAGAAGATCATGACGTCATGATAGTAGACCATGACGTCATGATAGTAGACCGTGATATCATGATAGTAGACCATGACGTCATGATAGTAGACCATGTTGTCATGATAGTAGACCATGACATCATGATAGTAGATCATGACGTCATGATAGTAGACGATGACGTCATGATAGTAGACCATGACGTCATGATAGTAGACCATGACGTCATGATAGAAGATCATGACGTCATGATAGTAGACCATGACGTCATGATAGTAGACCGTGATATCATGATAGTAGACCATGACGTCATGATAGTAGACCATGTTGTCATGATAGTAGACCATGACATCATGATAGTAGATCATGACGTCATGATAGTAGACGATGACGTCATGATAGTAGACCATGATGTCATGATAGTAGACCATGACGTCATGATAGTAGACCGTGATATCATGATAGTAGACCATGACGTCATGATAGTAGACCATGTTGTCATGATAGTAGACCATGACGTCATGATAGTAGACCATGACGTCATGATAGTAGACCGTGATATCATGATAGTAGACCATGACGTCATGATAGAAGATCATGACGTCATTATAGTAGACCATGACGTCATGATAGTAGACCATGACTTAATGATAGTAGATCATGACGTCATGATAGTAGACCATGACGTCATGATAGAAGATCATGACGTCATGATAGTAGACCATGACGTCATGATAGTAGACCGTGATATCATGATAGTAGATCATGACGTCATGATAGTAGACTATGACGTCATGATAGTAGACCATGACGTCATGATAGAAGATCATGACGTCATTATAGTAGACCATGACGTCATGATAGTAGACCATGACTTAATGATAGTAGATCATGACGTCATGATAGTAGACCATGACGTCATGATAGTGGACCAAGACATCATGATAGTAGACCATGTTGTCATGATAGTAGACCATGTTGTCATGATAGTAGACCATGACGTCATGATAGTAGACCATGACGTCATGATAGTAGACCATGACGTCATGATAGTAGACCATGACGTCATGATAGTAGACCATGACGTCATGATAGTAGACCATGACGTCATGATAGAAGATCATGACGTCATGATAGTAGACCATGACGTCATGATAGTAGACCATGTCGTCATGATAGTAGACCATGTTGTCATGATAGTAGACCATGACGTCATGATAGTAGACCATGACGTCATGATAGAAGATCATGACGTCATGATAGTAGACCATGACGTCATGATAGTAGACCATGTCATCATGATAGTAGACCATGTCGTCATGGTCTACTATCATGACGTCATGATAGTAGACCATGACGTCATGATAGTAGACCATGACGTCATGGTCTACTATCATGACGTCATGATAGTAGACCATGACGTCATGATAGTAGACCATGTCATTATAGTAGACCATGAAGTCATGATAGTAGATCATGACAACATGATAGTAGACCATGACGTCATGATAGTAGATCATGACATCATGATAGTAGACCATGACGTCATGATAGTAGACCATGTCATCATTATAGTAGACCATGACGTCATGATAGTAGATCATGACGTCATGATAGTAGACCATGTTGTCATGATAGTAGACCATGACGTCATGATAGTAGATCATGACATCATGATACTAGACCATGACGTCATGATAGTAGACCATGTCATCATGATAGTAGACCATGACGTCATGATAGTAGATCATGACGTCATGATAGTAGACCATGTTGTCATGATAGTAGACCATGACATCATGATAGTAGATCATGACGTCATGATAGTAGACCATGACGTCATGATAGTAGACCATGTCGTCATGATAGTAGACCATGTTGTCATGATAGTAGACCATGACGTCATGGTCTACTATCATGACGTCATGATAGTAGACCATGACGTCATGGTCTACTATCATGACGTCATGATAGTAGACCATATCTTCATGATAGTAGATCATGACGTCATGATAGTAGACCATGACATCATGATAGTAGACCATGTCATCATGATAGTAGACCATGACGTCATGATAGTAGACCATGGCGTCATGATAGTAGACCATGTCATCATGATAGTATACCATGACGTCATGATAGTAGACCATGACGTCATGATAGTAGACCATGACGTCATGATAGTAGACCATGACGTCATGATAGTAGACCATGACGTCATGATAGTAGACCATGTCATCATTATAGTAGACCATGAAGTCATGATAGTAGACCATGACGTCATGATAGTAGACCATGTCATCATGATAGTAGACAATGACGTCATGATAGTAGACCATGACATCATGGTCTACTATCATGACGTCATGATAGTAGACCATGACGTCATGGTCTACTATCATGACGTCATGATAGTAGACCATGTCTTCATGATAGTAGATCATGACGTCATGATAGTAGACCATGACGTCATGATAGAAGATCATGACGTCATGATAGTAGACCATGACGTCATGATAGTAGACCGTGATATCATGATAGTAGACCATGACGTCATGATAGTAGACCATGTTGTCATGATAGTAGACCATGACATCATGATAGTAGATCATGACGTCATGATAGTAGACGATGACGTCATGATAGTAGACCATGATGTCATGATAGTAGACCATGACGTCATGATAGTAGACCGTGATATCATGATAGTAGACCATGACGTCATGATAGTAGACCATGTTGTCATGATAGTAGACCATGACGTCATGATAGTAGACCATGACGTCATGATAGTAGACCGTGATATCATGATAGTAGACCATGACGTCATGATAGTAGACCATGACGTCATGATAGTAGACCGTGATATCATGATAGTAGACCGTGACGTCATGATAGTAGACCATGTTGTCATGATAGTAGACCATGACGTCATGATAGTAGACCATGGCGTCATGATAGTAGACCATGTCATCATGATAGTATACCAAAACGTCATGATAGTAGACCATGACGTCATGATAGTAGACCATGACGTCATGATAGTAGACCATGACGTCATGATAGTAGACCATGACGTCATGATAGTAGACCATGTCATTATAGTAGACCATGAAGTCATGATAGTAGATCATGACAACATGATAGTAGACCATGACGTCATGATAGTAGATCATGACATCATGATAGTAGACCATGACGTCATGATAGTAGACCATGTCATCATTATAGTAGACCATGACGTCATGATAGTAGATCATGACGTCATGATAGTAGACCATGTTGTCATGATAGTAGACCATGACGTCATGATAGTAGATCATGACATCATGATAGTAGACCATGACGTCATGATAGTAGACCATGTCATCATGATAGTAGACCATGACGTCATGATAGTAGATCATGACGTCATGATAGTAGACCATGTTGTCATGATAGTAGACCATGACATCATGATAGTAGATCATGACGTCATGATAGTAGACCATGACGTCATGATAGTAGACCATGACGTCATGATAGTAGACCATGACGTCATGATAGTAGACCATGACGTCATGATAGTAGACCATGACGTCATGATAGTAGACCATGACGTCATGATAGTAGACCATGACGTCATGATAGTAGACCATGACGTCATGATAGTAGACCATGACGTCATGATAGTAGACCATGACGTCATGATAGTAGACCATGACGTCATGATAGAAGATCATGACGTCATGATAGTAGACCATGACGTCATGATAGTAGACCATGTCGTCATGATAGTAGACCATGTTGTCATGATAGTAGACCATGACGTCATGATAGTAGACCATGACGTCATGATAGTAGACCATGTCATCATGATAGTAGACCATGACGTCATGATAGTAGACCATGTCATCATGATAGTAGACCATGTCGTCATGGTCTACTATCATGACGTCATGATAGTAGACCATGACGTCATGATAGTAGACCATGACGTCATGGTCTACTATCATGACGTCATGATAGTAGACCATGACGTCATGATAGTAGACCATGTCATTATAGTAGACCATGAAGTCATGATAGTAGATCATGACAACATGATAGTAGACCATGACGTCATGATAGTAGATCATGACATCATGATAGTAGACCATGACGTCATGATAGTAGACCATGTCATCATTATAGTAGACCATGACGTCATGATAGTAGATCATGACGTCATGATAGTAGACCATGTTGTCATGATAGTAGACTATGACGTCATGATAGTAGACCATGACGTCATTATAGAAGATCATGACGTCATTATAGTAGACCATGACGTCATGATAGTAGACCATGACTTAATGATAGTAGATTATGACGTCATGATAGTAGACCATGACGTCATGATAGTGGACCAAGACATCATGATAGTAGACCATGTTGTCATGATAGTAGACCATGTTGTCATGATAGTAGACCATGACGTCATGATAGTAGACCATGACGTCATGATAGTAGACCATGACGTCATGATAGTAGACCATGACGTCATGATAGTAGACCATGACGTCATGATAGTAGACCATGACGTCATGATAGAAGATCATGACGTCATGATAGTAGACCATGACGTCATGATAGTAGACCATGTCGTCATGATAGTAGACCATGTTGTTATGATAGTAGACCATGACGTCATGATAGTAGATCATGACATCATGATAGTAGACCATGACGTCATAATAGTAGACCATGTCATCATGATAGTAGACCATGACGTCATGATAGTAGATCATGACGTCATGATAGTAGACCATGTTGTCATGATAGTAGACCATGACATCATGATAGTAGATCATGACGTCATGATAGTAGACCATGACGTCATGATAGTAGACCATGTCGTCATGATAGTAGACCATGTTGTCATGATAGTAGACCATGACGTCATGGTCTACTATCATGACGTCATGATAGTAGACCATGACGTCATGGTCTACTATCATGACGTCATGATAGTAGACCATATCTTCATGATAGTAGATCATGACGTCATGATAGTAGACCATGACATCATGATAGTAGACCATGTCATCATGATAGTAGACCATGACGTCATGATAGTAGACCATGGCGTCATGATAGTAGACCATGTCATCATGATAGTATACCATGACGTCATGATAGTAGACCATGACGTCATGATAGTAGACCATGACGTCATGATAGTAGACCATGACGTCATGATAGTAGACCATGACGTCATGATAGTAGACCATGTCATCATTATAGTAGACCATGAAGTCATGATAGTAGACCATGACGTCATGATAGTAGACCATGTCATCATGATAGTAGACCATGTCATCATTATAGTAGACCATGAAGTCATGATAGTAGACCATGACGTCATGATAGTAGACCATGTCATCATGATAGTAGACAATGACGTCATGATAGTAGACCATGACATCATGGTCTACTATCATGACGTCATGATAGTAGACCATGACGTCATGGTCTACTATCATGACGTCATGATAGTAGACCATGTCTTCATGATAGTAGATCATGACGTCATGATAGTAGACCATGACGTCATGATAGAAGATCATGACGTCATGATAGTAGACCATGACGTCATGATAGTAGACCGTGATATCATGATAGTAGACCATGACGTCATGATAGTAGACCATGTTGTCATGATAGTAGACCATGACATCATGATAGTAGATCATGACGTCATGATAGTAGACGATGACTTCATGATAGTAGACCATGATGTCATGATAGTAGACCATGACGTCATGATAGTAGACCGTGATATCATGATAGTAGACCATGACGTCATGATAGTAGACCATGTTGTCATGATAGTAGACCATGACGTCATGATAGTAGACCATGACGTCATGATAGTAGACCGTGATATCATGATAGTAGACCATGACGTCATGATAGAAGATCATGACGTCATTATAGTAGACCATGACGTCATGATAGTAGACCATGACTTAATGATAGTAGATCATGACGTCATGATAGTAGACCATGACGTCATGATAGAAGATCATGACGTCATGATAGTAGACCATGACGTCATGATAGTAGACCGTGATATCATGATAGTAGATCATGACGTCATGATAGTAGACTATGACGTAATGATAGTAGACCATGACGTCATGATAGAAGATGATGACGTCATTATAGTAGACCATGACGTCATGATAGTAGACCATGACTTAATGATAGTAGATCATGACGTCATGATAGTAGACCATGACGTCATGATAGTGGACCAAGACATCATGATAGTAGACCATGTTGTCATGATAGTAGACCATGTTGTCATGATAGTAGACCATGACGTCATGATAGTAGACCATGACGTCATGATAGTAGACCATGACGTCATGATAGTAGACCATGACGTCATGATAGTAGACCATGACGTCATGATAGAAGATCATGACGTCATGATAGTAGACCATGACGTCATGATAGTAGACCATGTCGTCATGATAGTAGACCATGTTGTCATGATAGTAGACCATGACGTCATGATAGTAGACCATGTTGTCATGATAGAAGATCATGACGTCATGATAGTAGACCATGACGTCATGATAGTAGACCATGTCATCATGATAGTAGACCATGTCGTCATGGTCTACTATCATGACGTCATGATAGTAGACCATGACGTCATGATAGTAGACCATGACGTCATGGTCTACTATCATGACGTCATGATAGTAGACCATGACGTCATGATAGTAGACCATGTCATTATAGTAGACCATGAAGTCATGATAGTAGATCATGACAACATGATAGTAGACCATGACGTCATGATAGTAGATCATGACATCATGATAGTAGACCATGACGTCATGATAGTAGACCATGTCATCATTATAGTAGACCATGACGTCATGATAGTAGATCATGACGTCATGATAGTAGACCATGTTGTCATGATAGTAGACCATGACGTCATGATAGTAGATCATGACATCATGATAGTAGACCATGACGTCATGATAGTAGACCATGTCATCATGATAGTAGACCATGACGTCATGATAGTAGATCATGACGTCATGATAGTAGACCATGTTGTCATGATAGTAGACCATGACATCATGATAGTAGATCATGACGTCATGATAGTAGACCATGACGTCATGATAGTAGACCATGTCGTCATGATAGTAGACCATGTTGTCATGATAGTAGACCATGACGTCATGGTCTACTATCGTGACGTCATGATAGTAGACCATGACGTCATGGTCTACTATCATGACGTCATGATAGTAGACCATATCTTCATGATAGTAGATCATGACGTCATGATAGTAGACCATGACATCATGATAGTAGACCATGTCATCATGATAGTAGACCATGACGTCATGATAGTAGACCATGGCGTCATGATAGTAGACCATGTCATCATGATAGTATACCATGACGTCATGATAGTAGACCATGACGTCATGATAGTAGACCATGACGTCATGATAGTAGACCATGACGTCATGATAGTAGACCATGATGTCATGATAGTAGACCATGTCATCATTATAGTAGACCATGAAGTCATGATAGTAGACCATGACGTCATGATAGTAGACCATGTCATCATGATAGTAGACAATGACGTCATGATAGTAGACCATGACATCATGGTCTACTATCATGACGTCATGATAGTAGACCATGACGTCATGGTCTACTATCATGACGTCATGATAGTAGACCATATCTTCATGATAGTAGATCATGACGTCATGATAGTAGACCATGACATCATGATAGTAGACCATGTCATCATGATAGTAGACCATGACGTCATGATAGTAGACCATGGCGTCATGATAGTAGACCATGTCATCATGATAGTATACCATGACGTCATGATAGTAGACCATGACGTCATGATAGTAGACCATGACGTCATGATAGTAGACCATGACGTCATGATAGTAGACCATGACGTCATGATAGAAGATCATGACGTCATGATAGTAGACCATGACGTCATGATAGTAGACCGTGATATCATGATAGTAGACCATGACGTCATGATAGTAGACCATGTTGTCATGATAGTAGACTATGACATCATGATAGTAGATCATGACGTCATGATAGTAGACGATGACGTCATGATAGTAGACCATGATGTCATGATAGTAGACCATGACGTCATGATAGTAGACCGTGATATCATGATAGTAGACCATGACGTCATGATAGTAGACCATGTTGTCATGATAGTAGACCATGACGTCATGATAGTAGACCATGACGTCATGATAGTAGACCGTGATATCATGATAGTAGACCATGACGTCATGATAGTAGACCGTGATATCATGATAGTAGACCATGACGTCATGATAGTAGACCATGTTGTCATGATAGTAGACCATGACGTCATGATAGTAGACCATGGCGTCATGATAGTAGACCATGTCATCATGATAGTATACCATGACGTCATGATAGTAGACCATGACGTCATGATAGTAGACCATGACGTCATGATAGTAGACCATGACGTCATGATAGTAGACCATGACGTCATGATAGTAGACCATGACGTCATGATAGTAGACCATGTCATTATAGTAGACCATGAAGTCATGATAGTAGATCATGACAACATGATAGTAGACCATGACGTCATGATAGTAGATCATGACATCATGATAGTAGACCATGACGTCATGATAGTAGACCATGGCGTCATGATAGTAGACCATGTCATCATGATAGTATACCATGACGTCATGATAGTAGACCATGACGTCATGATAGTAGACCATGACGTCATGATAGTAGACCATGACGTCATGATAGTAGACCATGACGTCATGATAGTAGACCATGACGTCATGATAGTAGACCATGTCATTATAGTAGACCATGAAGTCATGATAGTAGATCATGACAACATGATAGTAGACCATGACGTCATGATAGTAGATCATGACATCATGATAGTAGACCATGACGTCATGATAGTAGACCATGTCATCATTATAGTAGACCATGACGTCATGATAGTAGATCATGACGTCATGATAGTAGACCATGTTGTCATGATAGTAGACCATGACGTCATGATAGTAGATCATGACATCATGATAGTAGACCATGACGTCATGATAGTAGACCATGTCATCATGATAGTAGACCATGACGTCATGATAGTAGATCATGACGTCATGATAGTAGACCATGTTGTCATGATAGTAGACCATGACATCATGATAGTAGATCATGACGTCATGATAGTAGACCATGACGTCATGATAGTAGACCATGTCGTCATGATAGTAGACCATGTGTTCATGATAGTAGACCATGACGTCATGGTCTACTATCATGACGTCATGATAGTAGACCATGACGTCATGGTCTACTATCATGACGTCATGATAGTAGACCATATCTTCATGATAGTAGATCATGACGTCATGATAGTAGACCATGACATCATGATAGTAGACCATGTCATCATGATAGTAGACCATGACGTCATGATAGTAGACCATGGCGTCATGATAGTAGACCATGTCATCATGATAGTATACCATGACGTCATGATAGTAGACCATGACGTCATGATAGTAGACCATGACGTCATGATAGTAGACCATGACGTCATGATAGTAGACCATGACGTCATGATAGTAGACCATGACGTCATGATAGTAGACCATGACGTCATGATAGTAGACCATGATGTCATGATAGTAGACCATGTCATCATTATAGTAGACCATGAAGTCATGATAGTAGACCATGACGTCATGATAGTAGACCATGTCATCATGATAGTAGACAATGACGTCATGATAGTAGACCATGACATCATGGTCTACTATCATGACGTCATGATAGTAGACCATGACGTCATGGTCTACTATCATGACGTCATGATAGTAGACCATATCTTCATGATAGTAGATCATGACGTCATGATAGTAGACCATGACATCATGATAGTAGACCATGTCATCATGATAGTAGACCATGACGTCATGATAGTAGACCATGGCGTCATGATAGTAGACCATGTCATCATGATAGTATACCATGACGTCATGATAGTAGACCATGACGTCATGATAGTAGACCATGACGTCATGATAGTAGACCATGACGTCATGATAGTAGACCATGACGTCATGATAGAAGATCATGACGTCATGATAGTAGACCATGACGTCATGATAGTAGACCGTGATATCATGATAGTAGACCATGACGTCATGATAGTAGACCATGTTGTCATGATAGTAGACCATGACATCATGATAGTAGATCATGACGTCATGATAGTAGACGATGACGTCATGATAGTAGACCATGATGTCATGATAGTAGACCATGACGTCATGATAGTAGACCGTGATATCATGATAGTAGACCATGACGTCATGATAATAGACCATGTTGTCATGATAGTAGACCATGACGTCATGATAGTAGACCATGACGTCATGATAGTAGACCGTGATATCATGATAGTAGACCATGACGTCATGATAGTAGACCGTGATATCATGATAGTAGACCATGACGTCATGATAGTAGACCATGTTGTCATGATAGTAGACCATGACGTCATGATAGTAGACCATGGCGTCATGATAGTAGACCATGTCATCATGATAGTATACCATGACGTCATGATAGTAGACCATGACGTCATGATAGTAGACCATGACGTCATGATAGTAGACCATGACGTCATGATAGTAGACCATGACGTCATGATAGTAGACCATGACGTCATGATAGTAGACCATGTCATTATAGTAGACCATGAAGTCATGATAGTAGATCATGACAACATGATAGTAGACCATGACGTCATGATAGTAGATCATGACATCATGATAGTAGACCATGACGTCATGATAGTAGACCATGGCGTCATGATAGTAGACCATGTCATCATGATAGTATACCATGACGTCATGATAGTAGACCATGACGTCATGATAGTAGACCATGACGTCATGATAGTAGACCATGACGTCATGATAGTAGACCATGACGTCATGATAGTAGACCATGACGTCATGATAGTAGACCATGTCATTATAGTAGACCATGAAGTCATGATAGTAGATCATGACAACATGATAGTAGACCATGACGTCATGATAGTAGATCATGACATCATGATAGTAGACCATGACGTCATGATAGTAGACCATGTCATCATTATAGTAGACCATGACGTCATGATAGTAGATCATGACGTCATGATAGTAGACCATGTTGTCATGATAGTAGACCATGACGTCATGATAGTAGATCATGACATCATGATAGTAGACCATGACGTCATGATAGTAGACCATGTCATCATGATAGTAGACCATGACGTCATGATAGTAGATCATGACGTCATGATAGTAGACCATGTTGTCATGATAGTAGACCATGACATCATGATAGTAGATCATGTGTTCATGATAGTAGACCATGACGTCATGGTCTACTATCATGACGTCATGATAGTAGACCATGACGTCATGGTCTACTATCATGACGTCATGATAGTAGACCATATCTTCATGATAGTAGATCATGACGTCATGATAGTAGACCATGACATCATGATAGTAGACCATGTCATCATGATAGTAGACCATGACGTCATGATAGTAGACCATGGCGTCATGATAGTAGACCATGTCATCATGATAGTATACCATGACGTCATGATAGTAGACCATGACGTCATGATAGTAGACCATGACGTCATGATAGTAGACCATGACGTCATGATAGTAGACCATGACGTCATGATAGTAGACCATGTCATCATTATAGTAGACCATGAAGTCATGATAGTAGACCATGACGTCATGATAGTAGACCATGTCATCATGATAGTAGACAATGACGTCATGATAGTAGACCATGACATCATGGTCTACTATCATGACGTCATGATAGTAGACCATGTCATCATGATAGTAGACAATGACGTCATGATAGTAGACCATGACATCATGGTCTACTATCATGACGTCATGATAGTAGACCATGACGTCATGGTCTACTATCATGACGTCATGATAGTAGACCATGTCTTCATGATAGTAGACCGTGATATCATGATAGTAGACCATGACGTCATGATAGTAGACCATGTTGTCATGATAGTAGACCATGACGTCATGATAGTAGACCATGACGTCATGATAGTAGACCGTGATATCATGATAGTAGACCATGACGTCATGATAGTAGACCATGACGTCATGATAGTAGACCGTGATGTCATGATAGTAGACCATGACGTCATGATAGTAGACCATGACGTCATGATAGTAGACCATGACGTCATGATAGTAGACCATGACGTCATGGTCTACTATCATGACGTCATGATAGTAGACCATGACGTCATGATAGTAGACCATGACGTCATGATAGTAGACCATGTCATTATAGTAGACCATGAAGTCATGATAGTAGATCATGACAACATGATAGTAGACCATGACGTCATGATAGTAGATCATGACATCATGATAGTAGACCATGACGTCATGATAGTAGACCATGTCATCATTATAGTAGACCATGACGTCATGATAGTAGATCATGACGTCATGATAGTAGACCATGTTGTCATGATAGTAGACCATGACGTCATGATAGTAGATCATGACATCATGATAGTAGACCATGACGTCATGATAGTAGACCATGTCATCATGATAGTAGACCATGACGTCATGATAGTAGATCATGACGTCATGATAGTAGACCATGTTGTCATGATAGTAGACCATGACATCATGATAGTAGATCATGACGTCATGATAGTAGACCATGACGTCATGATAGTAGACCATGTCGTCATGATAGTAGACCATGTTGTCATGATAGTAGACCATGACGTCATGGTCTACTATCATGACGTCATGATAGTAGACCATGACGTCATGGTCTACTATCATGACGTCATGATAGTAGACCATATCTTCATGATAGTAGATCATGACGTCATGATAGTAGACCATGACATCATGATAGTAGACCATGTCATCATGATAGTAGACCATGACGTCATGGTCTACTATCATGACGTCATGATAGTAGACCATGACGTCATGGTCTACTATCATGACGTCATGATAGTAGACCATGTCTTCATGATAGTAGATCATGACGTCATGATAGTAGACCATGACGTCATGATAGAAGATCATGACGTCATGATAGTAGACCATGACGTCATGATAGTAGACCGTGATATCATGATAGTAGACCATGACGTCATGATAGTAGACCATGTTGTCATGATAGTAGACCATGACATCATGATAGTAGATCATGACGTCATGATAGTAGACGATGACGTCATGATAGTAGACCATGATGTCATGATAGTAGACCATGACGTCATGATAGTAGACCATGTTGTCATGATAGTAGACCATGACGTCATGATAGTAGACCATGACGTCATGATAGTAGACCGTGATATCATGATAGTAGACCATGACGTCATGATAGTAGACCATGACGTCATGATAGTAGACCGTGATATCATGATAGTAGACCATGACGTCATGATAGTAGACCATGTTGTCATGATAGTAGACCATGACGTCATGATAGTAGACCATGGCGTCATGATAGTAGACCATGTCATCATGATAGTATACCATGACGTCATGATAGTAGACCATGACGTCATGATAGTAGACCATGACGTCATGATAGTAGACCATGACGTCATGATAGTAGACCATGACGTCATGATAGTAGACCATGTCATTATAGTAGACCATGAAGTCATGATAGTAGATCATGACAACATGATAGTAGACCATGACGTCATGATAGTAGATCATGACATCATGATAGTAGACCATGACGTCATGATAGTAGACCATG
Source organism: Eucyclogobius newberryi (assembly GCF_026437365.1). Classification (NCBI taxonomy): domain Eukaryota; kingdom Metazoa; phylum Chordata; class Actinopteri; order Gobiiformes; family Gobiidae; genus Eucyclogobius; species Eucyclogobius newberryi. The sequence continues at coordinate 1,735,761 of NW_027315724.1, forward strand.
TCATCATTATAGTAGACCATGACGTCATGATAGTAGATCATGACGTCATGATAGTAGACCATGTTGTCATGATAGTAGACCATGACGTCATGATAGTAGATCATGACATCATGATAGTAGACCATGACGTCATGATAGTAGACCATGTCATCATGATAGTAGACCATGACGTCATGATAGTAGATCATGACGTCATGATAGTAGACCATGTTGTCATGATAGTAGACCATGACATCATGATAGTAGATCATGACGTCATGATAGTAGACCATGACGTCATGGTCTACTATCATGACGTCATGATAGTAGACCATGACGTCATGGTCTACTATCATGACGTCATGATAGTAGACCATATCTTCATGATAGTAGATCATGACGTCATGATAGTAGACCATGACGTCATGATAGTAGACCATGTCATCATGATAGTAGACCATGACGTCATGATAGTAGACCATGGCGTCATGATAGTAGACCATGTCATCATGATAGTATACCATGACGTCATGATAGTAGACCATGACGTCATGATAGTAGACCATGACGTCATGATAGTAGACCATGACGTCATGATAGTAGACCATGACGTCATGATAGTAGACCATGTCATCATTATAGTAGACCATGAAGTCATGATAGTAGACCATGACGTCATGATAGTAGACCATGTCATCATGATAGTAGACAATGACGTCATGATAGTAGACCATGTCATCATGATAGTAGACCATGACGTCATGATAGTAGACCATGGCGTCATGATAGTAGACCATGTCATCATGATAGTATACCATGACGTCATGATAGTAGACCATGACGTCATGATAGTAGACCATGACGTCATGATAGTAGACCATGACGTCATGATAGTAGACCATGACGTCATGATAGTAGACCATGTCATCATTATAGTAGACCATGAAGTCATGATAGTAGACCATGACGTCATGATAGTAGACCATGTCATCATGATAGTAGACAATGACGTCATGATAGTAGACCATGACATCATGGTCTACTATCATGACGTCATGATAGTAGACCATGATGTCATGGTCTACTATCATGACGTCATGATAGTAGACCATGTCTTCATGATAGTAGATCAGGACGTCATGATAGTAGACCATGACGTCATGATAGAAGATCATGACGTCATGATAGTAGACCATGACGTCATGATAGTAGACCGTGATATCATGATAGTAGACCATGACGTCATGATAGTAGACCATGTTGTCATGATAGTAGACCATGACATCATGATAGTAGATCATGACGTCATGATAGTAGACGATGACGTCATGATAGTAGACCATGATGTCATGATAGTAGACCATGACGTCATGATAGTAGACCGTGATATCATGATAGTAGACCATGACGTCATGATAGTAGACCATGTTGTCATGATAGTAGACCATGACGTCATGATAGTAGACCATGACGTCATGATAGTAGACCGTGATATCATGATAGTAGACCATGACGTCATGATAGTAGACCATGACGTCATGATAGTAGACCGTGATATCATGATAGTAGACCATGACGTCATGATAGTACACCATGTTGTCATGATAGTAGACCATGACGTCATGATAGTAGACCATGGCGTCATGATAGTAGACCATGTCATCATGATAGTATACCATGACGTCATGATAGTAGACCATGACGTCATGATAGTAGACCATGACGTCATGATAGTAGACCATGACGTCATGATAGTAGACCATGACGTCATGATAGTAGACCATGTCATCATTATAGTAGACCATGAAGTCATGATAGTAGACCATGACGTCATGATAGTAGACCATGTCATCATGATAGTAGACAATGACGTCATGATAGTAGACCATGACATCATGGTCTACTATCATGACGTCATGATAGTAGACCATGACGTCATGGTCTACTATCATGACGTCATGATAGTAGACCATGTCTTCATGATAGTAGATCATGACGTCATGATAGTAGACCATGACGTCATGATAGAAGATCATGACGTCATGATAGTAGACCATGACGTCATGATAGTAGACCGTGACGTCATGATAGTAGACCGTGACGTCATGATAGTAGACCATGTTGTCATGATAGTAGACCATGACGTCATGATAGAAGATCATGACGTCATGATAGTAGACCATGACGTCATGATAGTAGACCATGACGTCATGATAGTAGACCATGACGTCATGATAGTAGACCATGACGTCATGATAGTAGACCATGTCATCATGATAGTAGACCATGAAGTCATGATAGTAGACCATGACATCATGATAGTAGACCATGTTGTCATGATAGTAGACCATGACATCATGATAGTAGATCATGACGTCATGATAGTAGACCATGACGTCATGATAGTAGACCATGACGTCATGGTCTACTATCATGACGTCATGATAGTAGATCATGACATCATGATAGTAGACCATGACGTCATGATAGTAGACCATGTCATCATGATAGTAGACCATGACGTCATGATAGTAGATCATGACGTCATGATAGTAGACCATGTTGTCATGATAGTAGACCATGACATCATGATAGTAGATCATGACGTCATGATAGTAGACCATGACGTCATGATAGTAGACCATGTCGTCATGATAGTAGACCATGTGTTCATGATAGTAGACCATGACGTCATGGTCTACTATCATGACGTCATGATAGTAGACCATGACGTCATGGTCTACTATCATGACGTCATGATAGTAGACCATATCTTCATGATAGTAGATCATGACGTCATGATAGTAGACCATGACATCATGATAGTAGACCATGTCATCATGATAGTAGACCATGACGTCATGATAGTAGACCATGGCGTCATGATAGTAGACCATGTCATCATGATAGTATACCATGACGTCATGATAGTAGACCATGACGTCATGATAGTAGACCATGACGTCATGATAGTAGACCATGACGTCATGATAGTAGACCATGACGTCATGATAGTAGACCATGTCATCATTATAGTAGACCATGAAGTCATGATAGTAGACCATGACGTCATGATAGTAGACCATGTCATCATGATAGTAGACAATGACGTCATGATAGTAGACCATGACATCATGGTCTACTATCATGACGTCATGATAGTAGACCATGTCATCATGATAGTAGACAATGACGTCATGATAGTAGACCATGACATCATGGTCTACTATCATGACGTCATGATAGTAGACCATGACGTCATGGTCTACTATCATGACGTCATGATAGTAGACCATGTCTTCATGATAGTAGATCATGACGTCATGATAGTAGACCATGACGTCATGATAGAAGATCATGACGTCATGATAGTAGACCATGACGTCATGATAGTAGACCGTGATATCATGATAGTAGACGATGACGTCATGATAGTAGACCATGTTGTCATGATAGTAGACCATGACATCATGATAGTAGATCATGACGTCATGATAGTAGACGATGACGTCATGATAGTAGACCATGATGTCATGATAGTAGACCATGACGTCATGATAGTAGACCGTGATATCATGATAGTAGACCATGACGTCATGATAGTAGACCATGTTGTCATGATAGTAGACCATGACGTCATGATAGTAGACCATGACGTCATGATAGTAGACCGTGATATCATGATAGTAGACCATGACGTCATGATAGTAGACCATGACGTCATGATAGTAGACCATGACGTCATGATAGTAGACCATGACGTCATGGTCTACTATCATGACGTCATGATAGTAGACCATGACGTCATGATAGTAGACCATGACGTCATGATAGTAGACCATGTCATTATAGTAGACCATGAAGTCATGATAGTAGATCATGACAACATGATAGTAGACCATGACGTCATGATAGTAGATCATGACATCATGATAGTAGACCATGACGTCATGATAGTAGACCATGTCATCATTATAGTAGACCATGACGTCATGATAGTAGATCATGACGTCATGATAGTAGACCATGTTGTCATGATAGTAGACCATGACGTCATGATAGTAGATCATGACATCATGATAGTAGACCATGACGTCATGATAGTAGACCATGTCATCATGATAGTAGACCATGACGTCATGATAGTAGATCATGACGTCATGATAGTAGACCATGTTGTCATGATAGTAGACCATGACATCATGATAGTAGATCATGACGTCATGATAGTAGACCATGACGTCATGATAGTAGACCATGTCGTCATGATAGTAGACCATGTTGTCATGATAGTAGACCATGACGTCATGGTCTACTATCATGACGTCATGATAGTAGACCATGACGTCATGGTCTACTATCATGACGTAATGATAGTAGACCATATCTTCATGATAGTAGATCATGACGTCATGATAGTAGACCATGACATCATGATAGTAGACCATGTCATCATGATAGTAGACCATGACGTCATGGTCTACTATCATGACGTCATGATAGTAGACCATGACGTCATGGTCTACTATCATGACGTCATGATAGTAGACCATGTCTTCATGATAGTAGATCATGACGTCATGATAGTAGACCATGACGTCATGATAGTAGACCATGTTGTCATGATAGTAGACCATGACATCATGATAGTAGATCATGACGTCATGATAGTAGACGATGACGTCATGATAGTAGACCATGATGTCATGATAGTAGACCATGACGTCATGATAGTAGACCGTGATATCATGATAGTAGACCATGACGTCATGATAGTAGACCATGTTGTCATGATAGTAGACCATGACGTCATGATAGTAGACCATGACGTCATGATAGTAGACCGTGATATCATGATAGTAGACCATGACGTCATGATAGTAGACCATGACGTCATGATAGTAGACCGTGATATCATGATAGTAGACCATGACGTCATGATAGTAGACCATGTTGTCATGATAGTAGACCATGACGTCATGATAGTAGACCATGGCGTCATGATAGTAGACCATGTCATCATGATAGTATACCATGACGTCATGATAGTAGACCATGACGTCATGATAGTAGACCATGACGTCATGATAGTAGACCATGACGTCATGATAGTAGACCATGACGTCATGATAGTAGACCATGACGTCATGATAGTAGACCATGTCATTATAGTAGACCATGAAGTCATGATAGTAGATCATGACAACATGATAGTAGACCATGACGTCATGATAGTAGATCATGACATCATGATAGTAGACCATGACGTCATGATAGTAGACCATGTCATCATTATAGTAGACCATGACGTCATGATAGTAGATCATGACGTCATGATAGTAGACCATGTTGTCATGATAGTAGACCATGACGTCATGATAGTAGATCATGACATCATGATAGTAGACCATGACGTCATGATAGTAGACCATGTCATCATGATAGTAGACCATGACGTCATGATAGTAGATCATGACGTCATGATAGTAGACCATGTTGTCATGATAGTAGACCATGACATCATGATAGTAGATCATGACGTCATGATAGTAGACCATGACGTCATGATAGTAGACCATGTTGTCATGATAGTAGACCATGACGTCATGGTCTACTATCATGACGTCATGATAGTAGACCATGACGTCATGGTCTACTATCATGACGTCATGATAGTAGACCATATCTTCATGATAGTAGATCATGACGTCATGATAGTAGACCATGACGTCATGATAGTAGACCATGTCATCATGATAGTAGACCATGACGTCATGATAGTAGACCATGACGTCATGATAGTAGACCATGTCATCATGATAGTAGACCATGACGTCATGATAGTAGACCATGGCGTCATGATAGTAGACCATGTCATCATGATAGTATACCATGACGTCATGATAGTAGACCATGACGTCATGATAGTAGACCATGACGTCATGATAGTAGACCATGACGTCATGATAGTAGACCATGTCATCATTATAGTAGACCATGAAGTCATGATAGTAGACCATGACGTCATGATAGTAGACCATGTCATCATGATAGTAGACAATGACGTCATGATAGTAGACCATGACATCATGGTCTACTATCATGACGTCATGATAGTAGACCATGATGTCATGGTCTACTATGATGACGTCATGATAGTAGACCATGTCTTCATGATAGTAGATCAGGACGTCATGATAGTAGACCATGACGTCATGATAGAAGATCATGACGTCATGATAGTAGACCATGACGTCATGATAGTAGACCGTGATATCATGATAGTAGACCATGACGTCATGATAGTAGACCATGTTGTCATGATAGTAGACCATGACATCATGATAGTAGATCATGACGTCATGATAGTAGACGATGACGTCATGATAGTAGACCATGATGTCATGATAGTAGACCATGACGTCATGATAGTAGACCGTGATATCATGATAGTAGACCATGACGTCATGATAGTAGACCATGTTGTCATGATAGTAGACCATGACGTCATGATAGTAGACCATGACGTCATGATAGTAGACCGTGATATCATGATAGTAGACCATGACGTCATGATAGTAGACCATGACGTCATGATAGTAGACCGTGATATCATGATAGTAGACCATGACGTCATGATAGTACACCATGTTGTCATGATAGTAGACCATGACGTCATGATAGTAGACCATGGCGTCATGATAGTAGACCATGTCATCATGATAGTATACCATGACGTCATGATAGTAGACCATGACGTCATGATAGTAGACCATGACGTCATGATAGTAGACCATGACGTCATGATAGTAGACCATGACGTCATGATAGTAGACCATGTCATCATTATAGTAGACCATGAAGTCATGATAGTAGACCATGACGTCATGATAGTAGACCATGTCATCATGATAGTAGACAATGACGTCATGATAGTAGACCATGACATCATGGTCTACTATCATGACGTCATGATAGTAGACCATGACGTCATGGTCTACTATCATGACGTCATGATAGTAGACCATGTCTTCATGATAGTAGATCATGACGTCATGATAGTAGACCATGACGTCATGATAGAAGATCATGACGTCATGATAGTAGACCATGACGTCATGATAGTAGACCGTGACGTCATGATAGTAGACCGTGACGTCATGATAGTAGACCATGTTGTCATGATAGTAGACCATGACGTCATGATAGAAGATCATGACGTCATGATAGTAGACCATGACGTCATGATAGTAGACCATGACGTCATGATAGTAGACCATGACGTCATGATAGTAGACCATGACGTCATGATAGTAGACCATGTCATCATGATAGTAGACCATGAAGTCATGATAGTAGACCATGACATCATGATAGTAGACCATGTTGTCATGATAGTAGACCATGACATCATGATAGTAGATCATGACGTCATGATAGTAGACCATGACGTCATGATAGTAGACCATGACGTCATGATAGTAGACCATGACATCATGATAGTAGATCATTACGTCATGATAGTAGACGATGACGTCATGATAGTTGACCATGTCGTCATGATAGTAAACCATGTTGTCATGATAGTAGACCCTGACGGCATGGTCTACTATCATGACGTCATGATAGTAGACCATGTCTTCATGATACTAGATCATGACATCATGATAGTAGACCATGACATCATGATAGTAGACCATGTCATCATGATAGTAGACCATGACGTCATGATAGTAGACCATGGCGTCATGATAGTAGACCATGTCATCATGATAGTATACCATGACGTCATGATAGTAGACCATGACGTTATGATAGTAGACCATGACGTCATGATAGTAGACATGACGTCATGATAGTAGACCATAACGTCATGATGTCATGATAGTAGACCATGTTGTCATGATAGTAGACATGACGTCATGATAGTAGACCATAACGTCATGATGTCATGATAGTAGACCATGTTGTCATGATAGTAGACATGACGTTATGATAGTAGACCATAACGTCATGATGTCATGATAGTAGACCATGTTGTCATGATAGTAGACCAAGACATCATGATAGTAGATCATGACGTCATGATAGTAGACGATGACGTGATGATAGTAGACCATGACGTCATGATAGTAGACCATGACGTCATGATAGTAGACCATGACGTCATGATAGTAGACCATGACGTCATGATAGTAGACCATGACGTCATGATAGTAGACCATGACGTCATGATAGAAGATCATGACGTCATTATAGTAGACAATATTTATTTTTTGATTCCACTTGCAAACTGTTCACCGCCTTCTTTTCTTTCTCTCACTCCTGAGGACCTGTGGACCCAGATGCCCCTCCCCTGGTGAAGTGGTCCCTGCCCTGTGTGGACGGTCCCTCATCTGCCTGAAGAGTGGCTCCAGTTCGCCTCAGTCGGTCCCTCTTCTGCCTGAAGAGTGGGTCCAGCTCGCCTCCGACGGTCCCTCTTCTGCCTGAAGAGTGGGTCCAGCTCGCCTCCGACGGTCCCTCTTCTGCCTGAAGAGTGGGTCCAGCTCGACTCAGACGGTCCCTCTTCTGCCTGAAGAGTGGGTCCAGCTCGACTCAGACGGTCCCTCATCTGCCTGAAGAGTGGGTCCAGCTCGACTCAGACGGTCCCTCTTCTGCCTGAAGAGTGGGTCCAGCTCCAGTCTCCTTGTGTCCGTCTGTCCGTCTGTGAGAGTCGGATCTCTCCTTCACTGGAACTCCTCCAGGTTTCTACGCTTTTTTCCCAAAGAGGTTTTTTTTGTAGTTTTTCCTGGCCGAGAAGGAGAGTCTAAGGACAGAGGACCCTGGGACATCGTCCCTCGCCACCACAGACATTGTCTGACTTCATCGCCACCACAGACATTGTCTGACTCCATCGCCACCACAGACATTGTTGATTCATTTCTCCCTGTGGCCCTCAGAGGCAACTGTTGTTGTGATTTTGGGCCTTACAAAAATAAATTGATTTGATTTGATTTGATAGACCATGACTTAATGATAGTAGATCATGACGTCATGATAGTAGACTATGACGTCATGATAGTAGACCATGACTTAATGATAGTAGATCATGACGTCATGATAGTAGACCATGACGTCATGATAGTAGACCATGACGTCATGATAGTAGACCATGACATCATGATAGTAGACCATGACGTCATGATAGTAGACCATGACGTCATGATAGTAGATCATGACGTCATGATAGTAGACCATGTTGTCATGATAGTAGACCATGACGTCATGATAGTAGACCATGACGTCATGATAGTAGACCATGACGTCATGATAGTAGACCATGTCGTCATGATAGTAGACCATGACGTCATGATAGTAGACCATGACGTCATGATAGTAGACCATGTCGTCATGATAGTAGACCATGACGTCATGATAGTAGACATAGATGATGAATGAAAATGTTTTACTAACTTTTTTTCTTTTTTTTAATAGTTTTCCCTCCATCATTTTTGGCAATAACTCAGTTTACCAGTTTTTTTTTTTTAAATGAAGATTTTTTTTTATTTCATATATATAAAAAAATAAAAACAAAAAAAGATGTACAAACATGAAAAAAACAATCAAAATACGACCAGAGGAAGAAAAACAGACATATCTCAAAACACATCCCACAAATCAATAAAACTAATACGCGAGTGAATTGTCAATTTGAATTTGTCCATTTTCAGATTGAGTGTAAATATGACTTTTTTCAATTTGTCAAATGTCCATTATAAATTCTGTCCAGTTAGAAAGAAACCAGACACACTTTCCCAACAGAATTGCCTCCAAACATCCTCTCCTGTGGTTCTCCAGTGAGATGTACTTATACTTTCACACTCTTCATCCTCCAGAACAAAGTGACCCTCTCTTTCCCATTGACCCTTTATGTGTCAGTAGAGTTCACAGATTGTTAATACATTTATTTAATTTAGATATTTTCCCCATTGAAAGTTCAGATTTATAAGATTTAATCAAGGCATCATGGTCATCCTTCTTTTGAATTTCTTAGTTATAACCAAGAAATTAACTCCTTGTAAAGACCTCTGAAGTCCTTTTTCTCTAAGTCAAATGATTCTTTCAGCTCCTCAAAGCTCTTCAGATGATTCTCCTTTACAATCTGGTAAAAGAACTTTAGACCTTTTGTTGTCCTTTTGGTTGGGTTATGATCAAAATGTCTCACCTAGCCCGTGGAGGAGCCCGTGGAGGAGCCCGTGGAGGAGTCAGTGGAGGAGCCCGTGGAGGAGCCAGTGGAGGAGCCCGTGGAGGAGCCCCTGGAGGAGCCCGTGGAGGAGCCCGTGGAGGAGCCCGTGGAGGAGCCCGTGGAGGAGTCAGTGGAGGAGCCCGTGGAGGAGTCAGTGGAGGAGCCCGTGGAGGAGTCAGTGGAGGAGCCCGTGGAGGAGCCCGTGGAGGAGCCCGTGGAGGAGTCAGTGGAGGAGCCCGTGGAGGAGCCAGTGGAGGAGCCCGTGGAGGAGTCAGTGGAGGAGCCCGTGGAGGAGCCCCTGGAGGAGCCCGTGGAGGAGCCCGTGGAGGAGTCAGTGGAGGAGCCCGTGGAGGAGCCAGTGGAGGAGCCCGTGGAGGAGCCCCTGGAGGAGCCCGTGGAGGAGCCCGTGGAGGAGCCCGTGGAGGAGCCCGTGGAGGAGCCCGTGGAGGAGTCAGTGGAGGAGCCCGTGGAGGAGTCAGTGGAGGAGCCCGTGGAGGAGTCAGTGGAGGAGCCCGTGGAGGAGCCCGTGGAGGAGCCCGTGGAGGAGTCAGTGGAGGAGCCCGTGGAGGAGCCAGTGGAGGAGCCCGTGGAGGAGTCAGTGGAGGAGCCCGTGGAGGAGCCCCTGGAGGAGCCCGTGGAGGAGCCCGTGGAGGAGCCCGTGGAGGAGTCAGTGGAGGAGCCCGTGGAGGAGCCCGTGGAGGAGTCAGTGGAGGAGCCCGTGGAGGAGCCAGTGGAGGAGCCCGTGGAGGAGTCAGTGGAGGAGCCCGTGGAGGAGCCAGTGGAGGAGCCCGTGGAGGAGTCAGTGGAGGAGCCCGTGGAGGAGCCTGTGGAGGAGCCTGTGGAGGAGTCAGTGGAGGAGCCCGTGGAGGAGTCAGTGGAGGAGCCCGTGGAGGAGCCCGTGGAGGAGCCAGTGGAGGAGCCCGTGGAGGAGCCCGTGGAGGAGCCCGTGGAGCTTTGCCAAAATTAAAAAATATAGTGTCCACACCAGATTTGTAGAGACTTATCCATGCGTTTGTCTCCAGTAGATTAGACTACTGTAACGGCCTGCTCACTGGTCTCTCCAAACGAGCTGTAAAACAGCTGCAGTTCATCCAGAACGTTGCTGCTCGGGTCCTGACTAGAACCAGGAAGTACCATCACATTAGTCCTGACTAGAACCAGGAAGTAAATCACATTAGTCCTGACGAGAACCAGGAAGTACATCACATTAGTCCTGACTAGAACCAGGAAGTACCATCACACTAGTCCTGACTAGAACCAGGAAGTACATCACATTAGTCCTGACTAGAACCAGGAAGTACCATCACATTAGTCCTGACTAGAACCAGGAAGTATATCACATTAGTCCTGACTAGAACCAGGAAGTACATCACATTAGTCCTGACTAGAACCAGGAAGTACCATCACATTAGTCCTGACTAGAACCAGGAAGTACATCACATTAGTCCTGACTAGAACCAGGAAGTACCATCACATTAGTCCTGACTAGAACCAGGAAGTACATCACATTAGTCCTGACTAGAACCAGGAAGTACCATCACATTAGTCCTTACTAGAACCAGGAAGTACCATCACATTAGTCATGACTAGAACCAGGAAGTACCATCACATTAGTCCTGACTAGAACCAGGAAGTACATCACATTCGTCCTGACTAGAACCAGGAAGTACCATCACATTAGTCATGACTAGAACAAGGAAGTACATCACATTAGTCCTGACTAGAACCAGGAAGTACCATCACATTAGTCATGACTAGAACCAGGAAGTACATCACATTAGTCCTGACTAGAACCAGGAAGTACATCACATTAGTCCTGACTAGAACCAGGAAGTACCATCACATTAGTCCTGACTAGAACCAGGAAGTACATCACATTAGTCCTGACTAGAACCAGGAAGTACCATCACATTAGTCCTGACTAGAACCAGGAAGTACATCACATTAGTCCTGACTAGAACCAGGAAGTACATCACATTAGTCATGACTAGAACCAGGAAGTACCATCACATTAGTCCTGACTAGAACCAGGAAGTACATCACATTAGTCCTGACTAGAACCAAGAAGTACCATCACATTAGTCCTGACTAGAACCAGGAAGTATCATCACATTAGTCCTGACTAGAACCAGGAAGTACATCACATTAGTCCTGACTAGAACCAGGAAGTACATCACATTAGTCCTGACTAGAACCAGGAAGTACCATCACATTAGTCCTGACTAGAACCAGGAAGTACATCACATTAGTCCTGACTAGAACCAGGAAGTACCATCACATTAGTCCTGACTAGAACCAGGAAGTACATCACATTAGTCCTGACTAGAACCAGGAAGTACATCACATTAGTCCTGACTAGAACCAGGAAGTACATCACATTAGTCATGACTAGAACCAGGAAGTACCATCACATTAGTCCTGACTAGAACCAGGAAGTACATCACATTAGTCCTGACTAGAACCAAGAAGTACCATCACATTAGTCCTGACTAGAACCAGGAAGTATCATCACATTAGTCCTGACTAGAACCAGGAAGTACATCACATTAGTCCTGACTAGAACCAGGAAGTATCATCACATTAGTCCTGACTAGAACCAGGAAGTACATCACATTAGTCCTGACTAGAACCAGGAAGTACCATCACATTAGTCCTGACTAGAACCAGGAAGTATCATCACATTAGTCCTGACTAGAACCAGGAAGTACATCACATTAGTCCTGACTAGAACCAGGAATATATCACAAGCTGCTGATCAATAACGAGTAATATTAGAGAGTTTGGATCTTTGAATTCAGAGTTAGAGAGACACGAACAACCACTCACAGCTGATTCGAACGAGATTTAATCAAAGAAAGATTTCATTCAATCGCACGGGCCCAATCTTTGGTCGCACATGAACCCCGATAACCCCGATAACCCTGATTACCCTGATTACCCCGATAATCCCGATAACCCCGATTACCCCGATAATCCCGATAACCCTGATTACCCCGATAACCCCGATAACCCTGATTACCCCGATAACCCCGATAACCCTGATTACCCTGATTACCCCGATAATCCCGATAACCCTGATTACCCCGATAACCCCGATAACCCTGATTACCCCGATAACCCCGATAACCCTGATTACCCCGATAACCCCGATTACCCTGATTACCCCGATAATCCCGATAACCCTGATTACCCCGATAACCCCGATAACCCTGATTACCCCGATAACCCCGATAACCCTGATCACCCCGATAACCCCGATAACCCTGATTACCCCGATAACCCCGATAACCCTGATTACCCCGATAACCCCGATTACCCTGATTACCCCGATTACCCTGATTACCCTGATTACCCATACAGACATTTATGACTTCTTTCCATTTGTAAAATAGTATTGTTTTTAAAAACAAATTCTAACTCAAGAGTTGTATTACATTTAGTCACGCTCCAGTCGCGCTCTCCCTCAACTCACTCAATACAAGGCAATGGAAAGGACTCGCCCACATCCACCAAACCCCCTTTAAGACACACAAATAACACAGACTCAGCCATTTGAGCCTAACTTAGAAAGTAAACCTGTTTTATGAAACAGCCCTTAGGATTAAAACTGGGTGTTAAACAAAGGACTAAACATAGCGGGTAGGACAAGAACAATAACAACAAGAACAACAATCTGGGTCTAAAATACAGGTTTCTTTGCTGTAAGATACACTTTACGAGCCATAGACACACTCCCAAAGCTAATTATCTATCCGCCAAACACTGCTGCGAGCTTCAAACGCTACAACTTTGACAAATGCTACTGCGTTAACCCTTCAGTTGCATGTTTTATACCTTAATCATGTGCTCCTAGTGTCACTGACAATAACAGATACGATAGAGAAAGCAAAGGTTATAACGATGAGGTTTTCCGGAGCGTTACAATTGGGGAATAATAACCAAAACAGATCAGGTTGTGTTTGGTGGAGTGACAGCCTGGAGGAGAAAAGCAGAGACCAGTGTGTCTCTGAGATGGTGGTGGAATTCTCCCTCCACTGCCAGGGCGGGGTCATGTTGGACGACTTGAAAAGCTGTTGTGGAGCGGCCAAGGAAAACCATCTGGAAAACAAGAAAAACACAATGTGAGCAAAAATCGATCTGTTGGTCGACCCAATTACTTTCTATTTGGAAAATGGGGCAGTGACACTCATGTATTCAAAATAACTTGAATTGTATGGAGCATTTTGTGTGTACTTTAGGAGATAATACTATGAATTTACAACAGTTTCCTATCATGTACGGCATTTTAACGCTACACTATGACATGTTTCTTGTGGGGGTGGGGTATGTACATTACCTGCTTGTCTTTATGTTGTCTAAACTATAAAGCTGCACTGCACATTTCTGGACTGAGATGTCTTTCCAGGGCGCAAACATAAAATAACAGTGGGGACTCCCAAAAACAATCAATAACAACCCAAAAGCAAATAATACCACAAATCTAACAGTCATGGGCAAATATACAGTGAGGAGAGTAAATATTTGAATACCCTGCGATTTTGCAAGTTCTCCCACTTAGACATTATGGAGGGGCCTGAATTTTTCATCGTAGGTGCATTTCCACTGTGAGAGACAGAATTTTAAAACATGACATGATTTTTGAATAAGACGAAGTTCTGGACCAGGTTTGCTCACACTGCAGCAGCGATACTGGCCACTCCTCCACAAAGATCTTTTCTAGATCTGTCTGGTTTCAGGACTGTTGCTGAGCAACACAGACTTTCAGCTCCTCCAGAAATGTTCTATTAGATTTAGGTCTGAGACTGGGTAGACCCCTCCAGAACCTTGAGATGCTTCTTATGGAGCCACTCCTTGGTTCTCCTGGCTGTGTGCATCAGGTCATTGTCATGTTGGAAGACTCAGCCACGCCCCATCTTCAACGTTCTGACTGAAGGAAGGAAATTGTTGCCCAAAATCTGACAATCCATGGCCCCAATCATTCTCTCCTTAATACAGTGCAGTCGTCCTGTCCCCTGTGCAGAAAAGCACCCCCAAAGCATGATGTTTCCACCCCCAAAGCATGATGTTTCCACCCCCAAAGCGTGATGTTTCCTCCCCCAAAGCATGATGTTTCCTCCCCCAAAGCATGATGTTTCCACCCCCAAAGCATGATGTTTCCACCCCCAAAGCATGATGTTTCCTCCCCCAAAGCGTGATGTTTCCTCCCCCAAAGCATGATGTTTCCTCCCCCAAAGCATGATGTTTCCTCCCCCAAAGCATGATGTTTCCTCCCCCAAAGCATGAGGTTTCGTCCCCCAAAGCATGATGTTTCCTCCCCCAAAGCATGATGTTTCCTCCCCCAAAGCGTGATGTTTCCTCCCCCAAAGCATGAGGTTTCGTCCCCCAAAGCATGATGTTTCCTCCCCCAAAGCATGATGTTTCCTCCCCCAAAGCATGATGTTTCCTCCCCCAAAGCATGATGTTTCCTCCCCCAAAGCATGATGTTTCCTCCCCCAAAGCATGAGGTTTCGTCCCCCAAAGCATGATGTTTCCTCCCCCAAAGCATGATGTTTCCTCCCCCAAAGCATGATGTTTCCTCCCCCAAAGCATGATGTTTCCTCCCCCAAAGCATGAGGTTTCCTCCCCCAAAGCATGATGTTTCCTCCCCCAAAGCGTGATGTTTCCTCCCCCGTGCTTCACAGTTGGGATGGTCCTCATCCTTCTTCTTCCTTCAAACACGGCGAGTGGAATTTATACCAAAAAGCTCTATTTCTGTCTCCTCTGACCACATGACTTTCTCCCATGATCCTCTGGATCATCCTGATGGTCAAACTTCAGACAGGTCTGGACATGTGCTGACTTAAGCAGGAGAATGTGTGATGCATGATTTTAAACCATGACGATGCAGTGTGTTACCATAGTAACCTTTGAACCTGTGGTTCCAGCTCGCTTCTGGTCATTGACCAGCTCCTCCTGTAGTTCTGAGCTGATTCCTCACCTTTCTGATCATCATTGAGCCCCCCGAGGTGAGATCCTCATGGAGCCTCCGTAAGAGGGAGAGTGACATCATCTTTAGACTCTTGTATTTTCTAACAATTACTTCAACAGTTGATCTTTCTTCACAAGCTGCTTGTCAATCGCCTGCAGCTCTTTCCAGCCTTGTGAAGGTCTACAGTTCAGTATCTGGGGTCTTCTGACAGCTCTTTGGTCTTGTCCATGGCAGTGGGCGGAGTCTGATTGTGGGCGGGACAGGTGTCTTTATGCAGCTAACGAGCTCAAACAGGAGCGACTCATTTAGATGAATAAGTGGAGCAGAGGTCGACTTTTTAAAGGCAAAATAACAGGTCTTTGAGAACAAGAATTCTTGCTGCAATCAGCAAGAATTGTGGTGTCCATATACGTATTAGCAGCAATAACATAATATAAAATATTTAAAAATCATACAATGCACCTGCGATGGACCTGTCAGATCAGAGCCTCAGAGAACGTGCAAATCGCAGGGTGTTCAAATACTTTCCTCGCTGTACACAGTATGGCAGGTACACTTACAGAATGTTTACATGTAAATACATTCACTTTCTTTGTCCAGTCGTGTAAAGTGACTATTTACAAAAGTAAAAGTGATTTTGTTTACATTTTTCGTATCAGTACATTTGTACTTAGTGGTCCGAGTGGGTACTTTTTACTTCTACTTATCTGAGAGCAGCTATCTGTACTTTCTGCTCCACTTTCTGCATTTCTGAACTGGAGTTAAAAGGAAGTCATTTTGAGCAGTTTGTGAAATGAAATGAAATTCTGCTGAAAGCTTTTGAGTTCAAGTCCCAGCTCCAAATACACAAACACAAAATGAAGACATTGACCTTGGTGGACAAAGATCGGCACAATTCTTTACAAAGTCACCACATTGAATATATTTTCATACTCCAATACTTTTACTTAAGTTGATTTGTATGTGCTACCTACACTTTTACATGAGTATTTGAGTATTCCTGCCACCACTGCCTCTGCTGCTCTCCCTCCCCCACTGGTCACTGGTCAGCAGCATGTGACCCATGGAGCTGCTTGTTTAACCTTGGTGCTGGACAGCCTTGTTAGCAGATCACACTGGGGCTGTGGATCAGACCTTCAGTGGGAGAAGTAGGCCGGGTCAGTGCGGGTCAGTGCGGGTCAGTGCGGGTCAGTGCACACCCACAGAAAGGGAGAGCCACTTCACATCATGCTCCACTCAGCCTCGTCGGCTCCTCCTGCTACAGAGAACGAGCAGTGGAGGAGCCCGTGGAGGAGCCCGTGGAGGAGCCCGTGGAGGAGCCCGTGGAGGAGCCAGTGGAGGAGCCCCTGGAGGAGCCCGTGGAGGAGCCCGTGGAGGAGCCCGTGGAGGAGCCAGTGGAGGAGCCCCTGGAGGAGCCAGTGGAGGAGCCAGTGGAGGAGCCAGTGGAGGAGCCCCTGGAGGAGCCCGTGGAGGAGCCCGTGGAGGAGCCAGTGGAGGAGCCAGTGGAGGAGCCCCTGGAGGAGCCCGTGGAGGAGCCAGTGGAGGAGCCCCTGGAGGAGCCCGTGGAGGAGCCCGTGGAGGAGCCAGTGGAGGAGCCCCTGGAGGAGCCAGTGGAGGAGCCAGTGGAGGAGCCAGTGGAGGAGCCCCTGGAGGAGCCCGTGGAGGAGCCAGTGGAGGAGCCCCTGGAGGAGCCCGTGGAGGAGCCAGTGGAGGAGCCAGTGGAGGAGCCCCTGGAGGAGCCCGTGGAGGAGCCAGTGGAGGAGCCCCTGGAGGAGCCCGTGGAGGAGTAGTGGAGGAGCCAGTGGAGGAGCCCCTGGAGGAGCCCGTGGAGGAGCCAGTGGAGGAGCCAGTGGAGGAGCCCGTGGAGGAGCCCGTGGAGGAGCCCCTGGAGGAGCCCCTGGAGGAGCCCGTGGAGGAGCCAGTGGAGGAGCCCCTGGAGGAGCCCGTGGAGGAGCCCGTGGAGGAGCCCGTGGAGGAGCCCCTGGAGGAGCCCGTGGAGGAGCCAGTGGAGGAGCCCCTGGAGGAGCCCGTGGAGGAGCCAGTGGAGGATTGTCATGTTCTTGAGTAGACCATGAGGTTTAGTGCCCTCTTTAGATGATGTGGGTCACGGTCCTAATGAAACATCTCTACACAACAGATTACCACAACATTCAGTACATTTATGCTCAATTGTCTTTTCAAAATAAATAATCTTATACAAAACGTTGCACATTTTATACGATTACTTTCCTTGGTCTCCTTCCTTGTTTTTGCCAGACTTTAAACGTTTTAACTGGAAAAGGGGTTCTTAACCTCTCCAACGTTACACAATCCATCATGGAAACTGGACAATGCATTGTTTTGTATGAATATGAATTCAACATTCTCTAATGGCTGTGATGAATAATAAAGTGTCTCCAGTAAACAGCTGTTGGCCCTGAAGATCTCCAGCACCATGTGGTGCCTGGAGAGCTCACTGAACTACTTCCCATGATGCCCTGCAGCGTACGACATGAAACATTATACTCAGGATCACACATGAAAAGAACACTTTTGATTCTGACTTGGACTAAATAAATCATAGATAAATATATTCAGTGCAGGACGTCGTGCTTTCACTTGTCGACATCAGTGTGAATCACGTCCCACGTTATACTAATTACACCTTAATCAGCCTTAATAAGAGATGAATAAAGATTGAATTCATAATGAACAAATAGTTTAACAACTACTTAAGTAGTTAGGTGTTAGGGTAGTAGTACTTACTCAACCTGAACTGTCCATGCTTCATTACGGCTATTAAAAGATGAGTTATTATAAAGTGGTTATGGGTATTTCTGTGTGGACTGTGTTGGGACTTCTGTGAACACTGAATCAGAATAAGAGATCATTTGGTGAGAAGTTAAATCAGTCTTATTAATAAAGAAAATACAATAAAGTACGCTGTTATAGAAGAAATACAGTGACTGGAAATAATTGTTAAAATGATGATAAAATACAGCTGGCAGAGGTAATTCTCGTGAAAGATCCCAATTATTCCACAGAACAAAGCCACACAGTGACTCGAGCAGCTGCAGCTTCAGCGACGCGTCTGACACAGGCCAAGACGTGTTGGTCACATGACTTAAAGTGACACCATGGAACTATAATAAGAGCTGGAAGATGAATCCAAGATGGCGCTTGTAAACATGTAAGTTAAAGAAATATCCAGAAGAATCCCGACCCAGCGATTGTCCACACGTGTTGTTCAATCCCGCTGTAGGGACGAGGCAGCAGCGGATCTGGGCGTGTCACTACAAGAGGGAAGCAACACTAAAACCCAGACACAAAGCCTGGGGAGGAGGATCAGCTGTCCTACATTATTTTATCAGGCATAGAATAACATAATAATTCAGAATATGTAAAAGAAGTTGGACTTCTATGATCTGGAGGCATCTGTGCGTAAAGGTGCACGACTCTCACCTGTGTCCTGCAGTCAAAGCCTGCGCAGCTTCAATCCACATTTCTCAAGGCAGCGCGTGCGTGGTCCAGACTGCAGCTCACAGTCACAATGCATCTCTAAAAGTGTGACCGAACCTTCTGGAACAAGTGATCAGTGCAAAAGTTCACAGTCTGCGCTCGTGCGTTTGTGGCTCAGGACGCTGAAGTTAAACTGTTTAACAAGACATTTCTGCACAACTTTTGGGGATGTGGAACCGTGGGATCCAAGACATCAGGCCGAGACTCAACTACATGCATGGATTAAGAACTGAAGCGGCTCCGGACTAGTTATTTAAACCATTAATGAACAACACAACAAATACAGCTCATTGGCCACAGGAGTTTTACTGTTACGCATCAGGTCTCTGGACTCGGTGCAGGAGGTGGGGGACAGAGGGCTCCTGGCTAAACTCACATCTATGCTGGACCATGAGTGTCGCCCCCTGCAGGACACTCTGTCCCCTGCAGGACACTCTGTCCACTCTGGAGAGCAGCTTCAGTGACTGATCCACCCTCGCTGTGTGAAGGAGACGTTTCACCCTCTGTCCTTCTGCTGCTGTCACTCGACACAAACACTGCCCTGAACACGTGTCAATCAGCTTCAGAATCATGTGCTAAAAAAGCTGTAAATAAGAGTGTTACTATTAGTTTTATTAAGAGTAAAAGAGTTTTTTTTATAAGAGTTTTTCTACAAGCATGTTTTTTATTATTATACTTCTGTACCTCCTCTGTGTTGCAACCCTGGAATTTCCCCATTGTAAGACAAATAAAGGTTATCTAATCCTTATCAGTCGCGGGGGAAAGCGGGACTTCTGTAAATGTGCACATACTTATGTTTCCCGGTACAGCTGGCCCCTTATGCTCCGTTTTGGGGCGTAATGGCCCCAGGGAACACCTGGATCTATTAAAAATATCAGGAACCGTTGTTTCGGGGTACCGTAGTTCCCCAGTCCATAGGAAATGGGGAACATAGGTACGCACCCTTTTAAATCTAACTTCAGCATTTTGAGCAATTAATAAAAAAGGATTTCAGAATCAGAATCAGAAAATGTTTATTGCTGTTGTCAATGAACAGAATTCACAAACAAAAGAACTTGTCCTGGTGATTCAGAACAACATAAAACAATGAACAATGAATGAGTCAAAAGACAAACAATTTATATCTGCTATGGGATAAAAATAACAAGAAGCTATAAGACAAAAAATAAGAATACAAATTTAAAATAGGCTTAATATGTACACAAATTTACAGTTGTACTGGTTTACATATGTGGTGCAGAACGTGAACAGTGAGTGATTAAAATGGTTGAAGTGACAGTGTTTAAGAAGTGTTCATGAGTCCAACAGCAGAGGGAAAGAAACTGGAGGGAGGTTCTGGTCCAATTGGACCGTAGCCTCCTGCCTGAGGGGAGTGGCCTCCTGCCTGAGGGGAGTGGCCTCCTGCCTGAGGGGAGTGGCCTCCTGCCTGAGGGGAGTGGCCTCCTGCCTGAGGGGAGTGGCCTCCTGACTGAGGGGAGTGGCCTCCTGCCTGAGGAGAGTGGCTCAAATAGTCCGTGTCCAGGGTGAGAGGAGTGGGCTGTGATCCGACCTGCTCGTCCCAGAGTCCTGGAGACGTACAGGTCCTGCAGAGATGAAGTCTGCAGCCGATCACCTTCTCATCAGAGGGCGTTGTAGTCTCTGTTTGTCCCTGGCTGTGGCTCCAGTGTACCACCCGGTGATGGAGGAGGTGATGGAGGAGGTGATGGAGGAGGTGCTGGAGGAGGTGATGGAGGAGGTGATGGAGGAGGTGATGGAGGAGGTGATGGAGGAGGTGAGGATGGTCTCAATGATGGCCGTGTAGAACTGCACCATCATCTCCTCTGTCAGTTTGTCTTTCTTCAGCTGCTGCAGGAAGTTCATCCTCTGCTGGAGCTTCTTGATGAGGAGCTGATGGTGGCTCCTCCCACTTGAGGTCCTGGTGATGGTGGCTCCTCCCACTTGAGGTCCTGGTGATGGTGGCTCCTCCCACTTGAGGTCCTGGTGATGGTGGCTCCTCCCACTTGAGGTCCTGGTGATGGTGGCTCCTCCCACTTGAGGTCCTGGTGATGGTGGCTCCTCCCACTTGAGGTCCTGGTGATGGTGGCTCCTCCCACTTGAGGTCCTGGTGATGGTGGCTCCTCCCACTTGAGGTCCTGGTGATGGTGGCTCCTCCCACTTGAGGTCCTGGTGATGGTGGTGTGGAGAAAGAGGTCCACAGTGGAGATGGGGGGTCTGAGATGGTGAGGGGGGGCTGTGTCTTCTGGGCGTTGAGCTCGAGGTTGTTACCGCTCCACCTCCTGTAGACGGACTCATCCCCATCCCAGATGAGCCCGATGAGGGTGGTGTCGTCATGGTGATGAGGGTGGTGTCGTCCACAAACTGGACCAGTTTTATGGAGTCGTGAGAAGAGCAGGGGGGAAAGTACTCAGCCCTGTGGAGCTCTTGTGCTGATAGTCCCAGTGTCTGAGACATTCTTCCCCAGCTGCACACTGACTCCACCTGCAGGTGGAGTCAGTGCTCCACCTGCAGGTGGAGTCAGTGCTCCCCCTGGAGGTGGAGTCAGTGCTCCACCTGCAGGTGGAGTCAGTGCTCCCCCTGCAGGTGGAGTCAGTGCTCCCCCTGCAGGTGGAGTCAGGCATGTTGAGCTGGGAGAGCTTGTCCTGGAGCAGGAGGTGGTGTTGATGCAGAGCTGAAGTCCACAAACAGGATCCTGGTGCAGGTTCCCGGGGTCCAGGTGCTGCAGGTGAAGTGGAGAGCCAGGTTGATGGCGTCGTCCACAGGGTTGTGGTCAGAGAACTGCTACTTCAGACGCGTGTTGTACTGAGATCTAGCTCTCGACACCTCCTGCTGAACCTGTACTTTGCATCTTTGTAGCACCCTCTATCTCCGGCCCTGTGCACTGCCTCCTTCTGCCGCCTCAGCCTCAGTTTGGGTGTGAACCAGGGTTTGTCATTGTTGATATGGATGGTCCATGTTGTGAGTCCCTTCAAAATCCAACCTTTGTGAAAGCTGTAGGTGGCGCTGTCAGCTGATACGAGCAGTCTGTTTCCTCAGAAATGCATTGAGGCTCAATGGAAGATTTATTTTGGGCCCAGATGCTGTAGTAACGCAGCGCGGCCATTACTCGCACGAGTGTCTGAGCCCTGAGTGACAGCCCGACACAGTGTCCATACCCATCACTATTATAACATCCTGCCAATGTTTTTGTTACACTTTATTAATTACATCATAAATGAAGCCTGCGTAAATTAAGCCTGGAAGACCTTACTCCACCCATCTACATCAAGGCCACCATGGAAGGACCCCTCTCCCCAGCGCCATCATCGCACTCAAGCGTGGCCTGGGCGTGGCCTGTCCGTCTGTGAGAGTCAGATCCCTCACTTCACCATGGACTCTCCCAGGTTTCTGCGCTTATCCCAAAGAGGTTATGCAGCTTTTCCTGGCCAAAGAAGTAGGGTGAAAGGTCAGGGGGCGTCTGTACCATGGCCCCCGCTCCTCATCCCCAATCAACGCTCCCAGTGACTCCTCCCTGCTCCCAATCAGCACCAGGCGGTCGCATTTAAGCCCTCAGGCAGATGGCTCGGCCGCTCAAACCGTACTGCGACCCACCACCTCCCCAGCTCCTCCTCTACATTCCCCTCATCCTCTACCTCCTCTTCACATCTACCACCACCAGGCTCCAGGCTGCGGGGGGAGACATCTAATACAAATAGATCATGGAGGGCCCATGATTGCAACGTCTTCCGCCGGGGTCTGAGCGCCAAATAACTCACGAATAAAGCTTGCTAAACAGTCCATTCAGTGTGTGCGCCCTCTGCAGGTCATATCAGGGAGTGAAGCATGTTCAGTGTGTGCGCCCTCTGCAGGTCATATCAGGGAGTGAAGCATGTTCAGTGTGTGCGCCCTCTGCAGGTCATATCAGGGAGTGAAGCATGTTCAGTGTGTGCGCCCTCTGCAGGTCATATCAGGAAGTGGAGCATGCTCAGTGTGTGCGCCCTCTGCAGGTCACATCAGGGAGTGAAGCATGCTCAGTGTGTGCGCCCTCTGCAGGTCACATCAGGGAGTGAAGCATGCTCAGTGTGTGCGCCCTCTGCAGGTCACATCAGGGAGTGAAGTATGTTCAGTGTGTGCGCCCTCTGCAGGTCACATCAGGGAGTGAAGCATGTTCAGTGTGTGCGCCCTCTGCAGGTCATATCAGGGAGTGAAGCATGTTCAGTGTGTGCGCCCTCTGCAGGTCATATCAGGAAGTGGAGCATGCTCAGTGTGTGCGCCCTCTGCAGGTCACATCAGGGAGTGAAGCATGCTCAGTGTGTGCGCCCTCTGCAGGTCACATCAGGGAGTGAAGCATGCTCAGTGTGTGCGCCCTCTGCAGGTCACATCAGGGAGTGAAGTATGTTCAGTGTGTGCGCCCTCTGCAGGTCATATCAGGAAGTGAAGCATGCTCAGTGTGTGCGCCCTCTGCAGGTCATATCAGGGAGTGAAGCATGCTCAGTGTGTGCGCCCTCTGCAGGTCGTATCAGGGAGTGAAGCATGCTCAGTGTGTGCGCCCTCTGCAGGTCATATCAGGGAGTGAAGCATGCTCAGTGTGTGCGCCCTCTGCAGGTCGTATCAGGGAGTGAAGCATGCTCAGTGTGTGCGCCCTCTGCAGGTCATATCAGGGAGTGAAGCATGCTCAGTGTGTGCGCCCTCTGCAGGTCGTGTCAGGGAGTGAAGCATGCTGGGCAGCTAAACATCTTGACCATGTGACTATTTTCAGTCCATCTAAAGTGTGGACTCAAAAGATGATTTCAAATGAGTCTTTATTGTAATGCAGGTGTAACGGGCATGAAGGGCCCCGGGGCCCCCAGTTAACACAGTCCGTCCTCACTGCACCACAGAGCAGAGATCATTAGTGCGTACAGCTGCTCTGCTCTGAGCCTGGCACCCACACACAGCAGTCTCCTGACAGGTGAGAAGAGACCCCCCCCTGTCGTCCTGACCGCTCTGTCCAGAGAAGCTCGTCAGCCTCAGAATCGCACCCTAAACCCCAGAGCAAGAGGTCAGAACAATCATCGTTAAGACATCGTTAAGAACTGTCCAGCTCCTGCAGCTCGTGCAGAGGATGAACTCACTGAAGGAAAGATGCTGGTTTGGACCGTGCTATTTGCCCTTGAGCAACACACTGAGCGTGACTCAGGTGGAGGGAGGAAAGGTCATTGGGGCAGATTGACAGCCACATGTTAGGCGGCCCCAAGGCAGCTGTGACTTTGAGTTAGTCAGTGGCTTTTTCAGAGTAACTGTTGTTTTTGTATAAATGTCCAAATCAGATTATGATCCAATATTTAGCATTTAAACATAGTGAGAGCTAGAGGAAAGCACAGAGAGCCAGCGGAAAGCACAGAGAGCCAGAGGAAAGCACAGAGAGAGCCAGCGGAAAGCACAGAGAGCCAGAGGAAAGCACAGAGAGAGCCAGCGGAAAGCACAGAGAGCCAGAGGAAAGCACGGAGAGAGCCAGAGGAAAGCACAGAGAGCCAGAGGAAAGCACAGAGAGCCAGAGGAAAGCACAGAGAGCCAGCGGAAAGCACAGAGAGAGCCAGCGGAAAGCACAGAGAGCCAGAGGAAAGCACAGAGAGCCAGAGGAAAGCACAGAAAGAGCCAGAAGAAAGCACAGAGAGCCAGAGGAAAGCACAGAGAGAGCCATAGGAAAGCACAGAGAGCCAGAGGACAGCACAGAGAGCCAGAGAAAAGCACAGAGAGAGCCAGAGGAAAGCACAGAGAGAGCCAGAGGAAAGCACAGAGAGAGCCAGCGGAAAGCACAGAGAGCCAGAGGAAAGCACAGAGAGAGCCAGAGGAAAGCACAGAGAGAGCCAGAGGAAAGCACAGAGAGCCAGAGGAAAGCACAGAGAGAGCCAGAGGAAAGCACAGAGAGAGCCAGAGGAAAGCACAGAGAGAGCCAGAGGAAAGCACAGAGAGAGCCAGAGGAAAGCACAGAGAGCCAGAGGACAGCACAGAGAGCCAGAGGAAAGCACAGAGAGCCAGAGGAAAGTACAGAAAGAGCCAGAGGAAAGCACAGAGAGCCAGAGGAAAGCACAGAGAGAGCCAGAGGAAAGCACAGAGAGAGCCAGCGGAAAGCACAGAGAGCCAGAGGAAAGCACGGAGAGAGCCAGAGGCAAGCACAGAGAGAGCCAGCGGAAAGCACAGAGAGCCAGAGGAAAGCACAGAGAGCCAGAGGAAAGCACAGAAAGAGCCAGAAGAAAGCACAGAGAGCCAGAGGAAAGCACAGAGAGAGCCATAGGAAAGCACAGAGAGCCAGAGGACAGCACAGAGAGCCAGAGAAAAGCACAGAGAGAGCCAGAGGAAAGCACAGAGAGAGCCAGAGGAAAGCACAGAGAGAGCCAGCGGAAAGCACAGAGAGCCAGAGGAAAGCACAGAGAAAACCAGAGGAAAGCACAGAGAGCCAGAGGAAAGCACAGAGAGAGCCAGAGGAAAGCACAGAGAGAGCCAGCGGAAAGCACAGAGAGCCAGAGGAAAGCACAGAGAGAGCCAGAGGAAAGCACAGAGAGAGCCAGAGGAAAGCACAGAGAGCCAGAGGAAAGCACAGAGAGAGCCAGAGGAAAGCACAGAGAGAGCCAGAGGAAAGCACAGAGAGAGCCAGAGGAAAGCACAGAGAGCCAGAGGACAGCACAGAGAGCCAGAGGAAAGCACAGAGAGCCAGAGGAAAGTACAGAAAGAGCCAGAGGAAAGCACAGAGAGCCAGAGGAAAGCACAGAGAGAGCCAGAGGAAAGCACAGAGAGAGCCATAGGAAAGCACAGAGAGCCAGAGGACAGCACAGAGAGCCAGAGAAAAGCACAGAGAGAGCCAGAGGAAAGCACAGAGAGAGCCAGCGGAAAGCACAGAGAGCCAGAGGAAAGCACAGAGAGAGCCAGAGGAAAGCACAGAGAGAGCCAGCGGAAAGCACAGCGAGCCAGAGGAAAGCACAGAGAGCCAGAGGAAAGCACAGAGAGAGCCAGAGGAAAGCACAGAGAGCCAGAGGAAAGCACAGAGAGAGCCAGAGGAAAGCACAGAGAGAGCCAGAGGAAAGCACAGAGAGCCAGAGGACAGCACAGAGAGCCAGAGAAAAGCACAGAGAGAGCCAGAGGAAAGCACAGAGAGCCAGAGGAAAGCACAGAGAGAGCCAGAGGAAAGCACAGAGAGAGCCAGAGGAAAGCACAGAGAGCCAGAGGAAAGCACAGAGAGAGCCAGCGGAAAGCACAGAGAGAGCAAGGGGAAAGCACAGAGAGACAGAGGAAAGCACAGAGAGCCAGAGGAAGGCACAGAGAGCCAGAGGAAAGCACAGAGAGAGAGACAGAGGAAAGCACAGAGAGCCAGAGGAAAGCACAGAGAGAGCCAGCGGAAAGCACAGAGAGAGCAAGGGGAAAGCACAGAGAGCCAGAGGAAAGCACAGAGAGAGCCAGCGGAAAGCACAGAGAGAGAGACAGAGGAAAGCACAGAGAGCCAGAGGAAAGCACAGAGAGAGCCAGAGGAAAGCACAGAAAGCCAGAGGAAAGCACAGTGAGAGCCAGAGGAAAGCACAGAGAGCCAGCGGAAAGCACAGAGAGCCAGAGGAAAGCACAGAGAAAACCAGAGGAAAGCACAGAGAGCCAGAGGAAAGCACAGAGAGAGCCAGAGGAAAGCACAGAGAGAGCCAGCGGAAAGCACAGAGAGCCAGAGGAAAGCACAGAGAGAGCCAGAGGAAAGCACAGAGAGAGCCAGAGGAAAGCACAGAGAGCCAGAGGAAAGCACAGAGAGAGCCAGAGGAAAGCACAGAGAGAGCCAGAGGAAAGCACAGAGAGCCAGAGGACAGCACAGAGAGCCAGAGGAAAGCACAGAGAGCCAGAGGAAAGCACAGAAAGAGCCAGAGGAAAGCACAGAGAGCCAGAGGAAAGCACAGAGAGAGCCAGAGGAAAGCACAGAGAGAGCCATAGGAAAGCACAGAGAGCCAGAGGACAGCACAGAGAGCCAGAGAAAAGCACAGAGAGAGCCAGAGGAAAGCACGGAGAGAGCCAGAGGAAAGCACAGAGAGCCAGAGGAAAGCACAGAGAGAGCCAGAGGAAAGCACAGAGAGAGCCAGCGGAAAGCACAGAGAGCCAGAGGAAAGCACAGAGAGCCAGAGGAAAGCACAGAGAGAGCCAGAGGAAAGCACAGAGAGCCAGAGGAAAGCACAGAGAGAGCCAGAGGAAAGCACAGAGAGAGCCAGAGGAAAGCACAGAGAGAGCCAGAGGAAAGCACAGAGAGCCAGAGGAAAGCACAGAGAGAGCCAGAGGAAAGCACAGAGAGAGCCAGAGGAAAGCACAGAGAGCCAGAGGACAGCACAGAGAGCCAGAGAAAAGCACAGAGAGAGCCAGAGGAAAGCACAGAGAGAGCCAGAGGAAAGCACAGAGAGCCAGAGGAAAGCACAGAGAGAGCCAGAGGAAAGCACAGAGAGAGCCAGAGGAAAGCACAGAGAGCCAGAGGAAAGCACAGAGAGAGCCAGCGGAAAGCACAGAGAGAGCAAGGGGAAAGCACAGAGAGCCAGAGGAAAGCACAGAGAGAGCCAGAGGAAAGCACAGAGAGAGCCATAGGAAAGCACAGAGAGCCAGAGGACAGCACAGAGAGCCAGAGAAAAGCACAGAGAGAGCCAGAGGAAAGCACAGAGAGAGCCAGAGGAAAGCACAGAGAGCCAGAGGAAAGCACAGAGAGAGCCAGAGGAAAGCACAGAGAGAGCCAGCGGAAAGCACAGAGAGCCAGAGGAAAGCACAGAGAGCCAGAGGAAAGCACAGAGAGAGCCAGAGGAAAGCACAGAGAGCCAGAGGAAAGCACAGAGAGAGCCAGAGGAAAGCACAGAGAGAGCCAGAGGAAAGCACAGAGAGAGCCAGAGGAAAGCACAGAGAGCCAGAGGAAAGCACAGAGAGAGCCAGAGGAAAGCACAGAGAGAGCCAGAGGAAAGCACAGAGAGCCAGAGGACAGCACAGAGAGCCAGAGAAAAGCACAGAGAGAGCCAGAGGAAAGCACAGAGAGAGCCAGAGGAAAGCACAGAGAGCCAGAGGAAAGCACAGAGAGAGCCAGAGGAAAGCACAGAGAGAGCCAGAGGAAAGCACAGAGAGCCAGAGGAAAGCACAGAGAGAGCCAGCGGAAAGCACAGAGAGAGCAAATGGAAAGCACAGAGAGCCAGAGGAAAGCACAGAGAGCCAGAGGAAAGCACAGAGAGCCAGAGGAAAGCACAGAGAGAGAGACAGAGGAAAGCACAGAGAGCCAGAGGAAAGCACAGAGAGAGCCAGCGGAAAGCAGAGAGCAAGGGGAAAGCA
This sequence comes from Eucyclogobius newberryi, assembly GCF_026437365.1. NCBI lineage: Eukaryota > Metazoa > Chordata > Actinopteri > Gobiiformes > Gobiidae > Eucyclogobius > Eucyclogobius newberryi. The sequence goes on from NW_027315724.1 coordinate 1,764,713, forward strand.
CAGAGAGCCAGAGGAAAGCACAGAGAGCCAGAGGAAAGCACAGAGAGAGAGACAGAGGAAAGCACAGAGAGCCAGAGGAAAGCACAGAGAGAGCCAGAGGAAAGCACAGAAAGCCAGAGGAAAGCACAGTGAGAGCCAGAGGAAAGCACAGAGAGAGCCAGAGGACAGCACAGAGAGCCAGCGGAAAGCACAGAGAGCCAGAGGAAAGCACAGAGAAAACCAGAGGAAAGCACAGAGAGCCAGAGGAAAGCACAGAGAGAGCCAGAGGAAAGCACAGAGAGAGCCAGCGGAAAGCACAGAGAGCCAGAGGAAAGCACAGAGAGAGCCAGAGGAAAGCACAGAGAGAGCCAGAGGAAAGCACAGAGAGCCAGAGGAAAGCACAGAGAGAGCCAGAGGAAAGCACAGAGAGAGCCAGAGGAAAGCACAGAGAGCCAGAGGACAGCACAGAGAGCCAGAGGAAAGCACAGAGAGCCAGAGAAAAGCACAGAAAGAGCCAGAGGAAAGCACAGAGAGCCAGAGGAAAGCACAGAGAGAGCCAGAGGAAAGCACAGAGAGAGCCATAGGAAAGCACAGAGAGCCAGAGGACAGCACAGATAGAGCCAGAGGAAAGCACAGAGAGAGCCAGAGGAAAGCACAGAGAGCCAGAGGAAAGCACAGAGAGAGCCAGCGGAAAGCACAGAGAGAGCAAGGGGAAAGCACAGAGAGCCAGAGGAAAGCACAGAGAGCCAGAGGAAAGCACAGAGAGAGCCAGCGGAAAGCACAGAGAGAGCAAGGGGAAAGCACAGAGCCAGAGGAAAGCACAGAGAGCCAGAGGAAAGCACAGAGAGAGAGACAGAGGAAAGCACAGAGAGCCAGAGGAAAGCACAGAGAGAGCCAGAGGAAAGCACAGAGAGAGCCAGAGGAAAGCACAGAGAGCCAGCGGAAAGCACAGAGAGCCAGAGGAAAGCACAGAGAGAGCCAGAGGAAAGCACAGAGAGCCAGAGGAAAGCACAGAGAGAGCCAGAGGAAAGCACAGAGAGAGCCAGCGGAAAGCACAGAGAGCCAGAGGAAAGCACAGAGAGAGCCAGAGGAAAGCACAGAGAGAGCCAGAGGAAAGCACAGAGAGCCAGAGGAAAGCACAGAGAGAGCCAGAGGAAAGCACAGAGAGAGCCAGAGGAAAGCACAGAGAGCCAGAGGAAAGCACAGAGAGAGCCAGCGGAAAGCACAGAGAGAGCAAGGGGAAAGCACAGAGAGCCAGAGGAAAGCACAGAGAGCCAGAGGAAAGCACAGAGAGCCAGAGGAAAGCACAGAGAGAGCCAGAGGAAAGCACAGAGAGAGCCAGAGGAAAGCACAGAGAGAGCCAGAGGAAAGCACAGAGAGCCAGAGGAAAGCACAGAGAGAGCCAGCGGAAAGCACAGAGAGAGCAAGGGGAAAGCACAGAGAGCCAGAGGAAAGCACAGAGAGCCAGAGGAAAGCACAGAGAGAGAAACAGAGGAAAGCACAGAGAGCCAGAGGAAAGCACAGAGAGAGCCAGAGGAAAGCACAGAGAGCCAGAGGAAAGCACAGTGAGAGCCAGAGGAAAGCACAGAGATCTAGAGGAAAGCACAGTGAGAGCCAGAGGAAAGCACAGAGAGCCAGCGGAAAGCACAGAGAGAGCAAGAGGAAAGCACAGAGAGCCAGAGGAAAGCACAGAGAGAGCCAGCGGAAAGCACAGAGAGCCAGAGGAAAGCACAGAGAGCCAGAGGACAGCACAGAGAGCCAGAGGAAAGCACAGAGAGCCAGAGGAAAGCACAGAAAGAGCCAGAGGAAAGCACAGAGAGCCAGAGGAAAGCACAGAGAGAGCCAGAGGAAAGCACAGAGAGAGCCATAGGAAAGCACAGAGAGCCAGAGGACAGCACAGAGAGCCAGAGAAAAGCACAGAGAGAGCCAGAGGAAAGCACGGAGAGAGCCAGAGGAAAGCACAGAAAGAGCCAGAGGAAAGCACAGAGAGCCAGAGGAAAGCACAGAGAGAGCCAGAGGAAAGCACAGAGAGAGCCATAGGAAAGCACAGAGAGCCAGAGGAAAGCACAGAGAGAGAGACAGAGGAAAGCACAGAGAGCCAGAGGAAAGCACAGAGAGAGCCAGAGGAAAGCACAGAGAGAGCCAGAGGAAAGCACAGAGAGCCAGCGGAAAGCACAGAGAGCCAGAGGAAAGCACAGAGAGAGCCAGAGGAAAGCACAGAGAGCCAGAGGAAAGCACAGAGAGAGCCAGAGGAAAGCACAGAGAGAGCCAGCGGAAAGCACAGAGAGCCAGAGGAAAGCACAGAGAGAGCCAGAGGAAAGCACAGAGAGAGCCAGAGGAAAGCACAGAGAGCCAGAGGAAAGCACAGAGAGAGCCAGGGGAAAGCACAGAGAGAGCCAGAGGAAAGCACAGAGAGCCAGAGGAAAGCACAGAGAGAGCCAGCGGAAAGCACAGAGAGAGCAAGGGGAAAGCACAGAGAGCCAGAGGAAAGCACAGAGAGCCAGAGGAAAGCACAGAGAGCCAGAGGAAAGCACAGAGAGAGCCAGAGGAAAGCACAGAGAGAGCCAGAGGAAAGCACAGAGAGAGCCAGAGGAAAGCACAGAGAGCCAGAGGAAAGCACAGAGAGAGCCAGCGGAAAGCACAGAGAGAGCAAGGGGAAAGCACAGAGAGCCAGAGGAAAGCACAGAGAGCCAGAGGAAAGCACAGAGAGAGAAACAGAGGAAAGCACAGAGAGCCAGAGGAAAGCACAGAGAGAGCCAGAGGAAAGCACAGAGAGCCAGAGGAAAGCACAGTGAGAGCCAGAGGAAAGCACAGAGATCTAGAGGAAAGCACAGTGAGAGCCAGAGGAAAGCACAGAGAGCCAGCGGAAAGCACAGAGAGAGCAAGAGGAAAGCACAGAGACCCAGAGGAAAGCACAGAGAGAGCCAGCGGAAAGCACAGAGAGCCAGACGAAAGCACAGAGAGCCAGAGGACAGCACAGAGAGCCAGAGGAAAGCACAGAGAGCCAGAGGAAAGCACAGAAAGAGCCAGAGGAAAGCACAGAGAGCCAGAGGAAAGCACAGAGAGAGCCAGAGGAAAGCACAGAGAGAGCCATAGGAAAGCACAGAGAGCCAGAGGACAGCACAGAGAGCCAGAGAAAAGCACAGAGAGAGCCAGAGGAAAGCACGGAGAGAGCCAGAGGAAAGCACAGAAAGAGCCAGAGGAAAGCACAGAGAGCCAGAGGAAAGCACAGAGAGAGCCAGAGGAAAGCACAGAGAGCCAGCGGAAAGCACAGAGAGAGCAAGAGGAAAGCACAGAGAGCCAGAGGAAAGCACAGAGAGAGCCAGCGGAAAGCACAGAGAGCCAGAGGAAAGCACAGAGAGCCAGAGGACAGCACAGAGAGCCAGAGGAAAGCACAGAGAGCCAGAGGAAAGCACAGAAAGAGCCAGAGGAAAGCACAGAGAGCCAGAGGAAAGCACAGAGAGAGCCAGAGGAAAGCACAGAGAGAGCCATAGGAAAGCACAGAGAGCCAGAGGACAGCACAGAGAGCCAGAGAAAAGCACAGAGAGAGCCAGAGGAAAGCACGGAGAGAGCCAGAGGAAAGCACAGAAAGAGCCAGAGGAAAGCACAGAGAGCCAGAGGAAAGCACAGAGAGAGCCAGAGGAAAGCACAGAGAGAGCCATAGGAAAGCACAGAGAGCCAGAGGAAAGCACAGAGAGAGAGACAGAGGAAAGCACAGAGAGCCAGAGGAAAGCACAGAGAGAGCCAGAGGAAAGCACAGAGAGAGCCAGAGGAAAGCACAGAGAGCCAGCGGAAAGCACAGAGAGCCAGAGGAAAGCACAGAGAGAGCCAGAGGAAAGCACAGAGAGCCAGAGGAAAGCACAGAGAGAGCCAGAGGAAAGCACAGAGAGAGCCAGCGGAAAGCACAGAGAGCCAGAGGAAAGCACAGAGAGAGCCAGAGGAAAGCACAGAGAGAGCCAGAGGAAAGCACAGAGAGCCAGAGGAAAGCACAGAGAGAGCCAGAGGAAAGCACAGAGAGAGCCAGAGGAAAGCACAGAGAGCCAGAGGAAAGCACAGAGAGAGCCAGCGGAAAGCACAGAGAGAGCAAGGGGAAAGCACAGAGAGCCAGAGGAAAGCACAGAGAGCCAGAGGAAAGCACAGAGAGCCAGAGGAAAGCACAGAGAGAGCCAGAGGAAAGCACAGAGAGAGCCAGAGGAAAGCACAGAGAGAGCCAGAGGAAAGCACAGAGAGCCAGAGGAAAGCACAGAGAGAGCCAGCGGAAAGCACAGAGAGAGCAAGGGGAAAGCACAGAGAGCCAGAGGAAAGCACAGAGAGCCAGAGGAAAGCACAGAGAGAGAAACAGAGGAAAGCACAGAGAGCCAGAGGAAAGCACAGAGAGAGCCAGAGGAAAGCACAGAGAGCCAGAGGAAAGCACAGTGAGAGCCAGAGGAAAGCACAGAGATCTAGAGGAAAGCACAGTGAGAGCCAGAGGAAAGCACAGAGAGCCAGCGGAAAGCACAGAGAGAGCAAGAGGAAAGCACAGAGAGCCAGAGGAAAGCACAGAGAGAGCCAGCGGAAAGCACAGAGAGCCAGAGGAAAGCACAGAGAGCCAGAGGACAGCACAGAGAGCCAGAGGAAAGCACAGAGAGCCAGAGGAAAGCACAGAAAGAGCCAGAGGAAAGCACAGAGAGCCAGAGGAAAGCACAGAGAGAGCCAGAGGAAAGCACAGAGAGAGCCATAGGAAAGCACAGAGAGCCAGAGGACAGCACAGAGAGCCAGAGAAAAGCACAGAGAGAGCCAGAGGAAAGCACGGAGAGAGCCAGAGGAAAGCACAGAAAGAGCCAGAGGAAAGCACAGAGAGCCAGAGGAAAGCACAGAGAGAGCCAGAGGAAAGCACAGAGAGAGCCATAGGAAAGCACAGAGAGCCAGAGGACAGCACAGAGAGCCAGAGAAAAGCACAGAGAGAGCCAGAGGAAAGCACGGAGAGAGCCAGAGGAAAGCACAGAGAGAGCCAGCGGAAAGCACAGAGAGCCAGAGGAAAGCACAGAGAGAGCCAGCGGAAAGCACAGAGAGCCAGAGGAAAGCACGGAGAGAGCCAGAGGAAATCACAGAGAGAGCCAGCGGAAAGCAGAGAGAGCCAGAGGAAAGCACGGAGAGAGCCAGAGGAAAGCACAGAGAGAGCCAGCGGAAAGCACAGAGAGCCAGAGGAAAGCACAGAGAGCCAGAGGAAAGCACAGAAAGAGCCAGAAGAAAGCACAGAGAGCCAGAGGAAAGCACAGAGAGAGCCATAGGAAAGCACAGAGAGCCAGAGGACAGCACAGAGAGCCAGAGAAAAGCACAGAGAGAGCCAGAGGAAAGCACAGAGAGAGCCAGAGGAAAGCACAGAGAGAGCCAGCGGAAAGCACAGAGAGCCAGAGGAAAGCACAGAGAAAACCAGAGGAAAGCACAGAGAGCCAGAGGAAAGCACAGAGAGAGCCAGAGGAAAGCACAGAGAGAGCCAGCGGAAAGCACAGAGAGCCAGAGGAAAGCACAGAGAGAGCCAGAGGAAAGCACAGAGAGAGCCAGAGGAAAGCACAGAGAGCCAGAGGAAAGCACAGAGAGAGCCAGAGGAAAGCACAGAGAGAGCCAGAGGAAAGCACAGAGAGAGCCAGAGGAAAGCACAGAGAGAGCCAGAGGAAAGCACAGAGAGCCAGAGGACAGCACAGAGAGCCAGAGGAAAGCACAGAGAGCCAGAGGAAAGTACAGAAAGAGCCAGAGGAAAGCACAGAGAGCCAGAGGAAAGCACAGAGAGAGCCAGAGGAAAGCACAGAGAGAGCCATAGGAAAGCACAGAGAGCCAGAGGACAGCACAGAGAGCCAGAGAAAAGCACAGAGAGAGCCAGAGGAAAGCACAGAGAGAGCCAGCGGAAAGCACAGAGAGCCAGAGGAAAGCACAGAGAGAGCCAGAGGAAAGCACAGAGAGAGCCAGCGGAAAGCACAGAGAGCCAGAGGAAAGCACAGAGAGCCAGAGGAAAGCACAGAGAGAGCCAGAGGAAAGCACAGAGAGCCAGAGGAAAGCACAGAGAGAGCCAGAGGAAAGCACAGAGAGAGCCAGAGGAAAGCACAGAGAGCCAGAGGACAGCACAGAGAGCCAGAGAAAAGCACAGAGAGAGCCAGAGGAAAGCACAGAGAGAGCCAGAGGAAAGCACAGAGAGCCAGAGGAAAGCACAGAGAGAGCCAGAGGAAAGCACAGAGAGAGCCAGAGGAAAGCACAGAGAGCCAGAGGAAAGCACAGAGAGAGCCAGCGGAAAGCACAGAGAGAGCAAGGGGAAAGCACAGAGAGCCAGAGGAAAGCACAGAGAGCCAGAGGAAAGCACAGAGAGCCAGAGGAAAGCACAGAGAGAGAGACAGAGGAAAGCACAGAGAGCCAGAGGAAAGCACAGAGAGAGCCAGCGGAAAGCACAGAGAGAGCAAGGGGAAAGCACAGAGAGCCAGAGGAAAGCACAGAGAGAGCCAGCGGAAAGCACAGAGAGAGAGACAGAGGAAAGCACAGAGAGCCAGAGGAAAGCACAGAGAGAGCTAGAGGAAAGCACAGAAAGCCAGAGGAAAGCACAGTGAGAGCCAGAGGAAAGCACAGAGAGCCAGCGGAAAGCACAGAGAGCCAGAGGAAAGCACAGAGAAAACCAAAGGAAAGCACAGAGAGCCAGAGGAAAGCACAGAGAGAGCCAGAGGAAAGCACAGAGAGAGCCAGCGGAAAGCACAGAGAGCCAGAGGAAAGCACAGAGAGAGCCAGAGGAAAGCACAGAGAGAGCCAGAGGAAAGCACAGAGAGCCAGAGGAAAGCACAGAGAGAGCCAGAGGAAAGCACAGAGAGAGCCAGAGGAAAGCACAGAGAGCCAGAGGACAGCACAAAGAGCCAGAGGAAAGCACAGAGAGCCAGAGGAAAGCACAGAAAGAGCCAGAGGAAAGCACAGAGAGCCAGAGGAAAGCACAGAGAGAGCCAGAGGAAAGCACAGAGAGAGCCATAGGAAAGCACAGAGAGCCAGAGGACAGCACAGAGAGCCAGAGAAAAGCACAGAGAGAGCCAGAGGAAAGCACGGAGAGAGCCAGAGGAAAGCACAGAGAGCCAGAGGAAAGCACAGAGAGAGCCAGAGGAAAGCACAGAGAGAGCCAGCGGAAAGCACAGAGAGCCAGAGGAAAGCACAGAGAGCCAGAGGAAAGCACAGAGAGAGCCAGAGGAAAGCACAGAGAGCCAGAGGAAAGCACAGAGAGAGCCAGAGGAAAGCACAGAGAGAGCCAGAGGAAAGCACAGAGAGAGCCAGAGGAAAGCACAGAGAGCCAGAGGAAAGCACAGAGAGAGCCAGAGGAAAGCACAGAGAGAGCCAGAGGAGAGCACAGAGAGCCAGAGGACAGCACAGAGAGCCAGAGAAAAGCACAGAGAGAGCCAGAGGAAAGCACAGAGAGAGCCAGAGGAAAGCACAGAGAGCCAGAGGAAAGCACAGAGAGAGCCAGAGGAAAGCACAGAGAGAGCCAGAGGAAAGCACAGAGAGCCAGAGGAAAGCACAGAGAGAGCCAGCGGAAAGCACAGAGAGAGCAAGGGGAAAGCACAGAGAGCCAGAGGAAAGCACAGAGAGAGCCAGAGGAAAGCACAGAGAGAGCCATAGGAAAGCACAGAGAGCCAGAGGACAGCACAGAGAGCCAGAGAAAAGCACAGAGAGAGCCAGAGGAAAGCACAGAGAGAGCCAGAGGAAAGCACAGAGAGCCAGAGGAAAGCACAGAGAGAGCCAGAGGAAAGCACAGAGAGAGCCAGCGGAAAGCACAGAGAGCCAGAGGAAAGCACAGAGAGCCAGAGGAAAGCACAGAGAGCCAGAGGAAAGCACAGAGAGAGAGACAGAGGAAAGCACAGAGAGCCAGAGGAAAGCACAGAGAGAGCCAGAGAAAAGCACAGAGAGAGCCAGAGGACAGCACAGAGAGCCAGCGGAAAGCACATAGAGCCAGAGGAAAGCACAGAGAAAACCAGAGGAAAGCACAGAGAGCCAGAGGAAAGCACAGAGAGAGCCAGAGGAAAGCACAGAGAGAGCCAGCGGAAAGCACAGAGAGCCAGAGGAAAGCACAGAGAGAGCCAGAGGAAAGCACAGAGAGAGCCAGAGGAAAGCACAGAGAGCCAGAGGAAAGCACAGAGAGAGCCAGAGGAAAGCACAGAGAGAGCCAGAGGAAAGCACAGAGAGCCAGAGGACAGCACAGAGAGCCAGAGGAAAGCACAGAGAGCCAGAGGAAAGCACAGAAAGAGCCAGAGGAAAGCACAGAGAGCCAGAGGAAAGCACAGAGAGAGCCAGAGGAAAGCACAGAGAGAGCCATAGGAAAGCACAGAGAGCCAGAGGACAGCACAGATAGAGCCAGAGGAAAGCACAGAGAGAGCCAGAGGAAAGCACAGAGAGCCAGAGGAAAGCACAGAGAGAGCCAGCGGAAAGCACAGAGAGAGCAAGGGGAAAGCACAGAGAGCCAGAGGAAAGCACAGAGAGCCAGAGGAAAGCACAGAGAGAGCCAGCGGAAAGCACAGAGAGAGCAAGGGGAAAGCACAGAGCCAGAGGAAAGCACAGAGAGCCAGAGGACAGCACAGAGAGCCAGAGAAAAGCACAGAGAGAGCCAGAGGAAAGCACAGAGAGAGCCAGAGGAAAGCACAGAGAGCCAGAGGAAAGCACAGAGAGAGCCAGAGGAAAGCACAGAGAGAGCCAGAGGAAAGCACAGAGAGCAAGAGGAAAGCACAGAGAGAGCCAGCGGAAAGCACAGAGAGAGCAAGGGGAAAGCACAGAGAGCCAGAGGAAAGCACAGAGAGCCAGAGGAAAGCACAGAGAGCCAGAGGAAAGCACAGAGAGAGAGACAGAGGAAAGCACAGAGAGCCAGAGGAAAGCACAGAGAGAGCCAGCGGAAAGCACAGAGAGAGCAAGGGGAAAGCACAGAGAGCCAGAGGAAAGCACAGAGAGCCAGAGGAAAGCACAGAGAGAGAGACAGAGGAAAGCACAGAGAGCCAGAGGAAAGCACAGAGAGAGCCAGAGGAAAGCACAGAAAGCCAGAGGAAAGCACAGAGAGAGCCAGAGGAAAGCACAGTGAGAGCCAGAGGAAAGCACAGAGAGAGCCAGAGGACAGCACAGAGAGCCAGCGGAAAGCACAGAGAGCCAGAGGAAAGCACAGAGAAAACCAGAGGAAAGCACAGAGAGCCAGAGGAAAGCACAGAGAGAGCCAGAGGAAAGCACAGAGAGAGCCAGCGGAAAGCACAGAGAGCCAGAGGAAAGCACAGAGAGAGCCAGAGGAAAGCACAGAGAGCCAGAGGACAGCACAGATAGAGCCAGAGGAAAGCACAGAGAGAGCCAGAGGAAAGCACAGAGAGCCAGAGGAAAGCACAGAGAGAGCCAGCGGAAAGCACAGAGAGAGCAAGGGGAAAGCACAGAGAGCCAGAGGAAAGCACAGAGAGCCAGAGGAAAGCACAGAGAGAGCCAGCGGAAAGCACAGAGAGAGCAAGGGGAAAGCACAGAGAGCCAGAGGAAAGCACAGAGAGCCAGAGGAAAGCACAGAGAGAGAGACAGAGGAAAGCACAGAGAGCCAGAGGAAAGCACAGAGAGAGCCAGAGGAAAGCACAGAGAGCCAGAGGAAAGCACAGAGAGAGCAAGAGGAAAGCACAGAGAGCCAGAGGAAAGCACAGAGAGAGCCAGCGGAAAGCACTGAGAGCCAGAGGAAGACATTTGCCTGGGTTAGATCTGATGCTAGAGATGTTAAAGTGCTGACAAGAAAAAAGGGAGAAAGGAGGAGGACAGGCGAAAGTGAGAGAGAGTGTGATGAGAGACTGTAGAGGGGTGAGAGACTGTAGAGGAGTGAGAGACTGTAGAGGGAGAGACTGTAGAGGGGTGAGAGACTGTAGAGCGGTGAGAGACTGTAGAGGGAGAGACTGTAGAGCGGTGAGAGACTGTAGAGCGGTGAGAGACTGTAGAGGGGTGAGAGACTGTAGAGGGAGAGACTGTAGAGCGGTGAGAGACTGTAGAGCGGTGAGAGACTGTAGAGGGGTGAGAGACTGTAGAGTCCTGCTTCCGAAGAGTGCACACGCTTTTTTGCTCGCTCCGCTTGCTATCGCTGCTTTCCTTATTTATTTTGCTTTTTAATCAGTTTTTGTGTTCCAAACATTTTTGCTTTAGACTTTTTCAAGTAAACCAAGGATTTTAAGAAAATTTTTCCAGTTTTAACGACATATCTGACGCCAGCGACATGTCCGGGAGAAGAAGGGAGAAAGACTGTGAACGCTGTCGGAAATATCAACAAGAAATGAATGAGCTGAAAACACGGATATTTGTTTTGGAATCTGAAAAAGTTCTTCACGATACCATTCCTGTGTCAACCGACGGTAAGAAGAGCACACTTTTTACAAGAAAAACTGCTACTTTCAACCTAAACCGCAGTGACTCTGTGTCGTTTCCAAAACTGTCTAAAAACCAGAAAGACCAGGCTGTTTCTTGGAACAAACTTGGAGCAAAGCCTAAACGATACAAAGATAACGTGAAGTCACCTAAAATACAGCTCACCAACAGATTTTTACCACTTTCAGAGATGGAATTAAATGAAAAAAGGAAAGATGACGTGGCCAAAATACAGCGAGGAGGATCTGTGCCAGGAGCCAAGGTCATGCAGATTGTTTTAGTTGGGGACGGCGCGATAAGTCACGTGACGCATGAAAAGATAAACGCACATTCTTTTCCAAGAACCACTGTTTCTGAGATAACGTCACTCCTTCCAAATATTATGGCTAAGCATGGAGGAGCTAAACAGCTGATTGTGCACGTGGGTGCAGTGGACATGCGGCGGGAACAGACTGAAGTTTTGAAAAAAGACTTCTTGAAGTTATTCGACGTGCTTGATAAAATGGAAATCAAAACATTCATAAGTGGACCTCTTCCAAACATCGACAGGAGGATAAACAAGTTTAGCCGGCTTCTTCAGCTGAACACATGGCTGTCCAAAGAGTGTTCCCCAAGAGGACTACACTATATTGAGAACTTCTATCTATTCTGGAAACGAGAGGACCTGTTTAAGAGAAATGGCCCCCACCTATGCAGAGGTGGAGTGAGGGTGCAGAGGTGGAGTGAGGGTGCTGACAGAGAACCTGCTCCACGCTCTGAGGCATTGGACTGGGCCTGGACAGGGTCCTGAGCAGATGGTTAGAGAAGAGAGGAATGAGAGAAGAATTCCTGCTCCATCAGCCAGAGACCGAGCCAATGTTTCAACATCAAAAGCACCACAACCTCAGCCTGCACCAAAGGATTCATCAGCAGCTGCTCCACCACCACCAGCAAAGGATTCAGCTCCAGCTGCTCCACATTCACCTCCACCGCCTCCAGCAAAGGAACAATCTTCAAAGGCCTTGGACCCATCTGTGACAAGCCCAACAACATCCCTGACATCGCCCCTGCCTTCACACCAGCCCTGGGTTCCCCCTGCAACATCTACTCCCACTAAAGATTCATCATTCTCCTTCTCATCTCCACTCTCACCCATGGGCCTTCCCAGCCATTTTGAAAGTCTGATCAAATCAGGCATTAAGATGGCTCCACTCACGCCCAATGTAGCAAGGGCTATGTCAGTACCGACTACACCAACAAAAGCCCCACCACCCATCCCCCCTCGCCTCTCACCTGGTCTCAAACTCTCCTTGGCTACAAAAGCCCCACCACCCATCCAACCTCGCCTTTCACCTGGTATCTCCCATAGCTAGGATGCACTGGGTCTCAGCGTTGCCGGGACTTATTGTCACATTAAAAATCAAACCAACCCGGGGCCCTATGTCAAAAAGAGCCCCCCCTAGTGCTATTTCTGTAGTCACATCATCACACAGATGGAAAAACAAAATGCGAGTCAGGCCCAACCTGAGAAATGTGATTCATATTCCCTGTGAAAAGATAAAGCCCAGTCTCACTGAAACTAGTCTGAAACTTGCTGTGCTAAATGTCAGATCCTTATGTAAGAAATCTCTCTTAATTAATAATTTTATTTCTTCTTATAATCTTGATTTTATGTTTTTAACTGAAACATGGCTTGACAAAAACACAGGAAATGTAGTTCTGATAGAATCTGCTCCACCCAACTTTAAGTTTGAATCTGAAACACGAGAAAACAAAAAAGGGGGTGGAGTCTGTGCTGTCTTTAGAGATGAAATAATTACCCGCAGGTTGTCTTTTGGGGTGTTTTCATCATTTGAGTATGTATCCTTTAAAATGGAGCTAAAACGGTCTCCATCCATTCTCTTCATTGTTTTATACAAGCCTCCCCAGCACTGCCAAAGTTTTATTGATTATTTTACTGAGATGCTTTCAGTCATATGCACAGACTTTGATGGTTTGGTCATTACAGGTGATTTCAATGTGCATGTTGATAATATTTGTGACAGAAACGCTAAAGAGCTTGATGCTGTCCTTGAAATCTTCAGTCTTACTCAGCATGTGAGAGGCCCCACCCACAGCAAAGGACACACTCTAGATCTCATAATTACAAAGGGGGTAAATATTTCAAATGTTAATGTGATCGATGTTGCTCTGTCTGATCATTTCTGTGTCTTCTTTGACCTGTCTGTTTCTCCCAAACCTCCGGTTGGTCCTGCAGTTGTTCAGAGGAGACACATAAGTGATGGCACAGGTGCACTGTTTATGGAAATGATAAACTTTGAAAATGTCTCATGTTCTAATGTAAATGATTTGTTGAACTCTGTTACATCTAGTGTTTTGAATGTTCTGGACACCATCGCCCCTATAAAGGCTAAAATGGTTAAAAATAAGCAGAAGGCGCCGTGGAGAAATGATGATTCGGTCAGGGCACAGAAAAGGGAGTGCCGCAGGGCCGAACGGAAATGGCGCAAGTCAAAGCTCAAGGTTCAAAAAGAGATTTACAAAGAGAAGCTGAACATGTACAACCTAATCTTATGTAGAACTAGGGAAAGATATTTTTCTGAAATAATTGGAAGCTGCAGTAACAACTCGCGTGTCCCGTTTGCCACAGTAAACAGATTAACAAACCCTCCAGCTCAGCTGCCGTTAGAACTCATTTCCACATCCAAGTGTAATGAGTTTGCATTATTCTTTAATGACAAAGTTCAGGGCATTAAAATGCTATAAATCCCACAATGCAAAAAATTACCCTAAAACCACCAAGACACTTAGAGCTAACTCACTTTGCACCAGTAACTGACAAAACTGTCCATGAGATCATCACCAGTCAGAGTTCATCTACATGCTGCCTTGATGTGTTACCCACCAAATTTCTAAAGTCTGTGCTGAACAGTTTGTTAGCACCATTCACTCACATAGTTAACATGTCGCTTCAATCTGGAACATTCCCAATGTCTTTGAAAACTGCGGTCATAAAGCCTCTCCTAAAGAAGAGCAGTCTTGATGCCGCAGTACTGAGTCATTACCGGCCCATCTCTAATCTGCCATTTTGGGGCAAAGTCCTTGAAAAGGTTATTTACCAACAGCTCACAGATTTCCTCTTAATAAACAACTCATTTGATGTTTTTCAGTCAGGTTTTAGACCTCATCACAGCACTGAGACTGCTCTTGTCAAGGTGACAAATGACATCCGCCTGAACACTGACACGGGCAAAGCCTCAGTCTTAATTCTGTTAGATCTGAGTGCTGCTTTTGACACTGTCGATCATGGGATCCTCTTACAGAGACTAGAGGACTGGGTGGGCATCACTGGCACTGCCCTAAACTGGTTAAGGTCCTATCTAGAAGACAGGAAGTACTTTGTTGAAATTGGTAGCTGTGTCTCAGACCACATGACCCTGACCTGTGGAGTGCCCCAAGGGTCAGTCCTGGGTCCCCTTCTGTTCAACCTCAGATCAGTTTGTGGATGCAAAACAACTTTCTCCAGCTGAACTCAGACAAGACTGAAATAATCGTTTTTGGCCCACAGAAACAAAGAGAAAGTGTTAGCGGTCACCTCCAGAGTCTCGCTCTAAAACCTACAAACCAAATTAGAAATCTGGGGGTAATAATGGACTCAGACTTGAACTTTAATAGCCACGTCAAATCAATAACATCAGCAGCTTTTTACCATCTAAAAAACATTGCCAAAATCAAAAATATAGTGTCAAAACCAGATTTAGAGAGACTTATCCATGCGTTTGTCTCCAGTAGATTAGACTACTGTAACGGCCTGCTCACTGGTCTCTCCAAACGAGCTGTAAAACAGCTGCAGTACATCCAGAACGCTGCTGCTCGGGTCCTGACTAGAACCAGGAAGTATGATCACATTAGTCCTGTTCTCAGGTCTCTGCACTGCCCCCTGTGGCTCAGAGAATAGACTTTAAAGCAGCTCTGCTTGTGTACAAGTCTCTCCATGGCCTAGCACCAAAGTACATCTTGGATATGTTAGTGCCATATGAACCATCTCGGACTCTGAGGACCTCAGGGACCGGCCTCCTGCTGGTGCCCAGAGTCAGGACAAAACATGGAGAATCTGCGTTTCAGTTTTATGCAGCTAAAATCTAGAACAGTCTTCCTGAAGATGTGAGACAGGCTTCTACTCTGACAATGT
>NW_027315724.1:1784224-1831724 GCF_026437365.1 Eucyclogobius newberryi
TGTCCCCAGAGTTAGTCTCTGTGTCTGGAGATCTGGTCGTCAAGGCCCCTGCCGTCGACTGCCGCCCAGATCTCTCTGCACGGGCCCCTTGTGGATCCACCTGCTGGTGCGAGCTGTAATAACATGTGCCCTTGGGCCTTTATTCACCTCTTTGTCTCTGTCTCAGTCTGTGTCTCAGTCTGTGTCTCAGTGTGTGTCTCAGTGTGTGTCTCAGTGTGTCTCAGTGTGTGTCTCAATGTGTGTCTCAGTGTGTCTCAGTGTGTCTCAGTGTGTGTCTCAGTGTGTGTCTCAGTCTGTGTCTCAGTGTGTGTCTCAGTGTGTGTCTCAGTGTGTGTCTCACTCTGTGTCTCAGTCTGTGTCTCAGTCTGTGTCTCAGTGTGTGTCTCAGTCTGTGTCTCAGTCTGTGTCTCAGTCTGTGTCTCAGTGTGTGTCTCAGTCTGTGTCTCAGTCTGTGTCTCAGTGTGTGTCTCAGTGTGTGTGTCAGTGTGTGTCTCAGTGTGTGTCTCAGTCTGTGTCTCTGTCTGTGTCTCAGTGTGTGGTGCTGTAGCTCCTGGTGGTGGAGTGAATTGCACATGTGCACCATGTGAGCAATCCACAGCGTTGTGAATTACAATATTTGACAATTTCCTGTAATGTATTTCCCCGTGTCTCACTGTGTGTCTCACTGTGTGTCTCAATGTGTCTCACTGTGTGTCTCACTGTGTGTGTCTCTGTGTGTGTCTCTGTGTGTCTCACTGTGTGTCTCACTGTGTGTGTCTCTGTGTGTGTCTCTGTGTGTCTCACTGTGTGTCTCACTGTGTGTCTCACTGTGTGTCTCACTGTGTCTCACTGTGTGTCTCACTGTGTGTCTCACTGTGTCTCACTGTGTGTCTCACTGTGTGTCTCACTGTGTCTCACTGTGTGTCTCACTGTGTGTCTCACTGTGCTGTCCTGTCTCGGGGCCAAAGATTCCTTTAAAAAAAAAAAAATGAATAGTTTATTTTGTCTCCTTCTCTTCGTCATTCTCTCTCTGCATCGAGGACGGAGCAGAACATGTGACCATCAGTACACAACACACACGTGAGGTACTACACAACACACACGTGAGGTACTACACAACACACACGTGAGGTACTACACAACACACACGTGAGGTACTACACAATACACACGTGAGGTACTACACAATACACACGTGAGGTACTACACAATACACACGTGAGGTACTACACAACACACACGTGAGGTACTACACAACACACAAGTGAGGTACTACACAACACACGTGAGGTACTACACAATACACACGTGAGGTACTACACAACACACACGTGAGGTACTACACAACACACACGTGAGGTACTACACAACACACACGTGAGGTACTACACAACACACACGTGAGGTACTACACAATACACACGTGAGGTACTACACAATACACACGTGAGGTACTACACAACACACACGTGAGGTACTACACAACACACAAGTGAGGTACTACACAACACACGTGAGGTACTACACAATACACACGTGAGGTACTACACAATACACACGTGAGGTACTACACAACACACACGTGAGGTACTACACAACACACACGTGAGGTACTACACAACACACACGTGAGGTACTACACAACACACATGTGAGGTACTACACAACACACGTGAGGTACTACACAACACACACGTGAGGTACTACACAACACACATGTGAGGTACTACACAACACACGTGAGGTACTACACAACACACACGTGAGGTACTACACAACACACACGTGAGGTACTACACAATATACACGTGAGGTACTACACAACACACACGTGAGGTACTACACAACACACAAGTGAGGTACTACACAACACACGTGAGGTACTACACAATACACACGTGAGGTACTACACAATACACACGTGAGGTACTACACAACACACACGTGAGGTACTACACAACACACACGTGAGGTACTACACAACACACACGTGAGGTACTACACAACACACATGTGAGGTACTACACAACACACGTGAGGTACTACACAACACACACGTGAGGTACTACACAACACACACGTGAGGTACTACACAACACACACGTGAGGTACTACACAACACACATGTGACCATCTGTACACAACACACACGTGAGGTACTACACAACACACACGTGAGGTACTACACAACACACACGTGAGGTACTACACAACACACACGTGAGGTACTACACAACACACATGTGACCATCTGTACACAACACACACGTGAGGTACTACACAACACACACGTGAGGTACTACACAACACACATGTGAGGTACTACACAACACACATGTGAGGTAGTACACAACACACGTGAGGTACTACACAACACACACGTGAGGTACTACACAACACACACGTGAGGTACTACACAACACACACGTGAGGTACTACACAACACACACGTGAGGTACTACACAACACACACGTGAGGTATTACACAACACACATGTGACCATCTGTACACAACACACACGTGAGGTACTACACAACACAAACGTGAGGTACTACACAACACACACGTGAGGTACTACACAACACACACGTGAGGTACTACACAACACACATGTGACCATCTGTACACAACACACACGTGAGGTACTACACAACACACACGTGAGGTACTACACAACACACATGTGACCATCTGTACACAACACACACGTGAGGTACTACACAATACACACGTGAGGTACTACACAATACACACGTGAGGTACTACACAACACACACGTGAGGTACTACACAACACACACGTGAGGTACTACACAACACACACGTGAGGTACTACACAACACACACGTGAGGTACTACACAATACACACGTGAGGTACTACACAACACACACGTGAGGTACTACACAACACACACGTGAGGTACTACACAACACACACGTGAGGTACTACACAACACACATGTGAGGTACTACACAACACACGTGAGGTACTACACAACACACACGTGAGGTACTACACAACACACACGTGAGGTACTACACAACACACACGTGAGGTACTACACAACACACATGTGAGGAACTACACAACACACATGTGACCATCTGTACACAACACACACGTGAGGTACTACACAACACACACGTGAGGTACTACACAACACACACGTGAGGTACTACACAACACACACGTGAGGTACTACACAACACACACGTGAGGTACTACACAACACACATGTGACCATCTGTACACAACACACACGTGAGGTACTACACAACACACACGTGAGGTACTACACAACACACACGTGAGGTACTACACAACACACACGTGAGGTACTACACAATACACACGTGAGGTACTACACAACACACATGTGAGGTACTACACAACACACACGTGAGGTACTACACAACACACACGTGAGGTACTACACAACACACATGTGACCATCTGTACACAACACACACGTGAGGTACTACACAACACACACGTGAGGTACTACACAACACACACGTGAGGTACTACACAACACACATGTGAGGTACTACACAACACACATGTGAGGTACTACACAACACACGTGAGGTACTACACAACACACACGTGAGGTACTACACAACACACATGTGACCATCTGTACACAACACACACGTGAGGTACTACACAACACACACGTGAGGTACTACACAACACACACGTGAGGTACTACACAACACACATGTGACCATCTGTACACAACACACACGTGAGGTACTACACAACACACACGTGAGGTACTACACAACACACACGTGAGGTACTACACAACACACACGTGAGGTACTACACAACACACACGTGAGGTACTACACAACACACACGTGACCATCTGTACACAACACACACGTGAGGTACTACACAACACACACGTGAGGTACTACACAACACACAAGTGAGGTACTACACAACACACATGTGAGGTACTACACAACACACACGTGACCATCTGTACACAACACACACGTGAGGTACTACACAACACACACGTGAGGTACTACAAAACACACACGTGAGGTACTACACAACACACACGTGAGGTACTACACAATACACACGTGAGGTACTACACAACACACACGTGAGGTACTACACAACACACACGTGAGGTACTACAAAACACACACGTGAGGTACTACACAACACACACGTGAGGTACTACACAACACACACGTGAGGTACTACACAACACACACGTGAGGTACTACACAACACACAAGTGAGGTACTACACAACACACACGTGAGGTACTACAAAACACACACGTGAGGTACTACACAACACACACGTGAGGTACTACACAACACACACGTGAGGTACTACACAACACACACGTGAGGTACTACACAATACACACGTGAGGTACTACACAACACACATGTGAGGTACTACACAACACACACGTGAGGTACTACACAACACACACGTGAGGTACTACACAACACACATGTGACCATCTGTACACAACACACACGTGAGGTACTACACAACACACACGTGAGGTACTACACAACACACACGTGAGGTACTACACAACACACACGTGAGGTACTACACAACACACACGTGAGGTACTACACAACACACACGTGAGGTACTACACAACACACACGTGACCATCTGTACACAACACACACGTGAGGTACTACACAACACACACGTGAGGTACTACACAACACACAAGTGAGGTACTACACAACACACACGTGAGGTACTACAAAACACACACGTGAGGTACTACACAACACACACGTGAGGTACTACACAATACACACGTGAGGTACTACACAACACACACGTGAGGTACTACACAACACACACGTGAGGTACTACAAAACACACACGTGAGGTACTACACAACACACACGTGAGGTACTACACAACACACACGTGAGGTACTACACAACACACATGTGACCATCTGTACACAACACACACGTGAGGTACTACACAACACACACGTGAGGTACTACACAACACACACGTGAGGTACTACACAACACACATGTGACCATCTGTACACAACACACACGTGAGGTACTACACAACACACACGTGAGGTACTACACAACACACACGTGAGGTACTACACAACACACACGTGACCATCTGTACACAACACACACGTGAGGTACTACACAACACACACGTGAGGTACTACACAACACACACTTGAGGTACTACACAACACACACGTGAGGTACTACACAACACACATGTGACCATCTGTACACAACACACACGTGAGGTACTACACAACACACACGTGAGGTACTACACAACACACACGTGAGGTACTACACAACACACACGTGAGGTACTACACAACACACACGTGAGGTACTACACAACACACACGTGAGGTACTACACAACACACACGTGACCATCTGTACACAACACACACGTGAGGTACTACACAACACACACGTGAGGTACTACACAACACACACGTGAGGTACTACACAACACACACGTGAGGTACTACACAACACACATGTGACCATCTGTACACAACACACACGTGAGGTACTACACAACACACACGTGAGGTACTACACAACACACACGTGAGGTACTACACAACACACACGTGAGGTACTACACAACACACACGTGAGGTATTACACAACACACACGTGACCATCTGTACACAACACACACGTGAGGTACTACACAACACACACGTGAGGTACTACACAACACACACGTGAGGTACTACACAACACACACGTGAGGTACTACACAATACACACGTGAGGTACTACACAACACACACGTGAGGTACTACACACATGTGGGGGACGGCCTCCCTCTTTGAAATCACCAGTGGCTCTTTAGCCTCTCCTTTGTCGACATTGCAGCCTTTGGCCCTTTGGCCCCTGCGTGTCACAGAAGCTTCACGTGTGTGTTGTGTAGCACATGTGTGTAGTACCTAACGTGTGTGTTGTGTAGCACATGTGTGTAGTACCTCACGTGTGTGTTGTGTAGCACATGTGTGTAGTACCTAACGTGTGTGTTGTGTAGCACATGTGTGTAGTACCTCACGTGTGTGTTGTGTAGCACATGTGTGTAGTACCTAACGTGTGTGTTGTGTAGCACATGTGTGTAGTACCTAACGTGTGTGTTGTGTAGCACATGTGTGTAGTACCTAACGTGTGTGTTGTGTAGCACATGTGTGTAGTACCTAACGTGTGTGTTGTGTAGCACATGTGTGTAGTACCTAACGTGTGTGTTGTGTAGCACATGTGTGTAGTACCTCACGTGTGTGTTGTGTAGCACATGTGTGTAGTACCTCACGTGTGTGTTGTGTAGCACATGTGTGTAGTACCTAACGTGTGTGTTGTGTAGTACCTCACGTGTGTGTTGTGTAGTACCTCACGTGTGTGTTGTGTAGTACCTCACGTGTGTGTTGTGTAGTACCTCACGTGTGTTGTGTAGTACCTCACATGTGTGTTGTGTAGTACCTCACGTGTGTGTTGTGTAGTACCTCACGTGTGTGTTGTGTAGTACCTCACGTGTGTGTTGTGTAGTACCTCACGTGTGTGTTGTGTAGTACCTCACGTGTGTGTTGTGTAGTACCTCACGTGTGTGTTGTGTAGTACCTCACGTGTGTGTTGTGTAGTACCTCACGTGTGTGTTGTGTAGTACCTCACGTGTGTGTTGTGTACAGATGGTCACGTGTGTGTTGTGTAGTACCTCACGTGTGTGTTGTGTAGTACCTCACGTGTGTGTTGTGTAGTACCTCACGTGTGTGTTGTGTAGTACCTCACGTGTGTGTTGTGTAGTACCTCACGTGTGTGTTGTGTAGTACCTCACGTGTGTGTTGTGTAGTACCTCACGTGTGTGTTGTGTAGCACATGTGTGTAGTACCTCACGTGTGTGTTGTGTAGCACATGTGTGTAGTACCTAACGTGTGTGTTGTGTAGCACATGTGTGTAGTACCTAACGTGTGTGTTGTGTACCACATGTGTGTAGTACCTAACGTGTGTGTTGTTTAGCACATGTGTGTAGTACCTAACGTGTGTGTTGTGTAGCACATGTGTGTAGTACCTAACGTGTGTGTTGTGTAGCACATGTGTGTAGTACCTAACGTGTGTGTTGTGTAGTACCTAACGTGTGTGTTGTGTAGCACATGTGTGTAGTACCTAACGTGTGTGTTGTGTAGTACCTCACGTGTGTGTTGTGTAGTACCTCACGTGTGTGTTGTGTAGTACCTCACGTGTGTGTTGTGTAGTACCTCACGTGTGTGTTGTGTAGTACCTCACGTGTGTGTTGTGTAGTACCTCACGTGTGTGTTGTGTAGTACCTCACATGTGTGTTGTGTAGCACATGTGTGTAGTACCTCACGTGTGTGTTGTGTAGCACATGTGTGTAGTACCTAACGTGTGTGTTGTGTAGCACATGTGTGTAGTACCTCACCTGTGTGTTGTGTAGTACCTCACGTGTGTGTTGTGTAGTACCTCACGTGTGTGTTGTGTAGTACCTCACGTGTGTGTTGTGTAGTACCTCACGTGTGTGTTGTGTAGTACCTAACGTGTGTGTTGTGTAGCACATGTGTGTAGTACCTCACGTGTGTGTTGTGTAGCACATGTGTGTAGTACCTAACGTGTGTGTTGTGTAGCACATGTGTGTAGTACCTCACGTGTGTGTTGTGTAGCACATGTGTGTAGTACCTCACGTGTGTGTTGTGTAGCACATGTGTGTAGTACCTAACGTGTGTGTTGTGTAGCACATGTGTGTAGTACCTAACGTGTGTGTTGTGTAGTACCTAACGTGTGTGTTGTGTAGTACCTAACGTGTGTGTTGTGTAGCACATGTGTGTAGTACCTAACGTGTGTGTTGTGTAGTACCTAACGTGTGTGTGTAGCACATGTGTGTAGTACCTAACGTGTGTGTTGTGTAGCACATGTGTGTAGTACCTAACGTGTGTGTTGTGTAGTACCTAACGTGTGTGTTGTGTAGCACATGTGTGTAGTACCTAACGTGTGTGTTGTGTAGCACATGTGTGTAGTACCTAACGTGTGTGTTGTGTAGCACATGTGTGTAGTACCTAACGTGTGTGTTGTGTAGCACATGTGTGTAGTACCTCACGTGTGTGTTGTGTAGCACATGTGTGTAGTACCTAACGTGTGTGTTGTGTAGTACCTAACATGTGTGTTGTGTAGTACCTCACGTGTGTGTTGTGTAGCACATGTGTGTAGTACCTAACGTGTGTGTTGTGTAGCACATGTGTGTAGTACCTAACGTGTGTGTTGTGTAGTACCTAACGTGTGTGTTGTGTAGCACATGTGTGTAGTACCTAACGTGTGTGTTGTGTAGCACATGTGTGTAGTACCTCACGTGTGTGTTGTGTAGCACATGTGTGTAGTACCTCACGTGTGTGTTGTGTAGCACATGTGTGTAGTACCTAACGTGTGTGTTGTGTAGTACCTCACGTGTGTGTTGTGTAGCACATGTGTGTAGTACCTAACGTGTGTGTTGTGTAGCACATGTGTGTAGTACCTCACGTGTGTGTTGTGTAGCACATGTGTGTAGTACCTCACGTGTGTGTTGTGTAGCACATGTGTGTAGTACCTCACGTGTGTGTTGTGTAGCACATGTGTGTAGTACCTAACGTGTGTGTTGTGTAGCACATGTGTGTAGTACCTCACGTGTGTGTTGTGTAGCACATGTGTGTAGTACCTAACGTGTGTGTTGTGTAGCACATGTGTGTAGTACCTAACGTGTGTGTTGTGTACCACATGTGTGTAGTACCTAACGTGTGTGTTGTGTAGCACATGTGTGTAGTACCTAACGTGTGTGTTGTTTAGCACATGTGTGTAGTACCTAACGTGTGTGTTGTGTAGCACATGTGTGTAGTACCTCACGTGTGTGTTGTGTAGCACATGTGTGTAGTACCTAACGTGTGTGTTGTGTAGCACATGTGTGTAGTACCTAACGTGTGTGTTGTGTACCACATGTGTGTAGTACCTAACGTGTGTGTTGTGTAGCACATGTGTGTAGTACCTCACGTGTGTGTTGTGTAGCACATGTGTGTAGTACCTAACGTGTGTGTTGTGTAGCACATGTGTGTAGTACCTAACGTGTGTGTTGTGTAGTACCTAACGTGTGTGTTGTGTAGCACATGTGTGTAGTACCTAACGTGTGTGTTGTGTAGTACCTAACGTGTGTGTTGTGTACCACATGTGTGTAGTACCTAACGTGTGTGTTGTGTAGCACATGTGTGTAGTACCTCACGTGTGTGTTGTGTAGCACATGTGTGTAGTACCTAACGTGTGTGTTGTGTAGCACATGTGTGTAGTACCTAACGTGTGTGTTGTGTAGTACCTAACGTGTGTGTTGTGTAGCACATGTGTGTAGTACCTAACGTGTGTGTTGTGTAGTACCTAACGTGTGTGTTGTGTAGCACATGTGTGTAGTACCTAACGTGTGTGTTGTTTAGCACATGTGTGTAGTACCTCACGTGTGTGTTGTGTAGCACATGTGTGTAGTACCTAACGTGTGTGTTGTGTAGCACATGTGTGTAGTACCTAACGTGTGTGTTGTGTAGCACATGTGTGTAGTACCTCACGTGTGTGTTGTGTAGCACATGTGTGTAGTACCTAACGTGTGTGTTGTGTAGCACATGTGTGTAGTACCTAACGTGTGTGTTGTGTAGTACCTAACGTGTGTGTTGTGTAGCACATGTGTGTAGTACCTAACGTGTGTGTTGTGTAGTACCTCACGTGTGTGTTGTGTAGCACATGTGTGTAGTACCTCACGTGTGTGTTGTGTAGCACATGTGTGTAGTACCTAACGTGTGTGTTGTGTAGCACATGTGTGTAGTACCTAACGTGTGTGTTGTGTAGCACATGTGTGTAGTACCTAACGTGTGTGTTGTGTAGCACATGTGTGTAGTACCTAACGTGTGTGTTGTGTAGTACCTAACGTGTGTGTTGTGTAGCACATATGTGTAGTACCTCACGTGTGTGTTGTGTAGCACATGTGTGTAGTACCTAACGTGTGTGTTGTGTAGTACCTAACGTGTGTGTTGTGTAGTACCTAACGTGTGTGTTGTGTAGCACATGTGTGTAGTACCTCAAGTGTGTGTTGTGTAGCACATGTGTGTAGTACCTAACGTGTGTGTTGTGTAGTACCTAACGTGTGTGTTGTGTAGCACATGTGTGTAGTACCTAACGTGTGTGTTGTGTAGCACATGTGTGTAGTACCTCACGTGTGTGTTGTGTAGCACATGTGTGTAATACCTAACGTGTGTGTTGTGTAGCACATGTGTGTAGTACCTAACGTGTGTGTTGTGTAGTACCTAACGTGTGTGTTGTGTAGCACATGTGTGTAGTACCTCACGTGTGTGTTGTGTAGCACATGTGTGTAGTACCTCACGTGTGTGTTGTGTAGCACATGTGTGTAGTACCTAACGTGTGTGTTGTGTAGCACATGTGTGTAGTACCTAACGTGTGTGTTGTGTAGTACCTAACGTGTGTGTTGTGTAGCACATGTGTGTAGTACCTAACGTGTGTGTTGTGTAGTACCTAACGTGTGTGTTGTGTAGCACATGTGTGTAGTACCTAACGTGTGTGTTGTGTAGCACATGTGTGTAGTACCTAACGTGTGTGTTGTGTAGCACATGTGTGTAGTACCTAACGTGTGTGTTGTGTAGCACATGTGTGTAGTACCTAACGTGTGTGTTGTGTAGCACATGTGTGTAGTACCTAACGTGTGTGTTGTGTAGTACCTGACATGTGTGTTGTGTGGCACATGTGTGTTGTGTAGTACCTCACATGTGTGTTGTGTAGTACCTCACATGTGTGTTGTGTAGTACCTCACATGTGTGTTGTGTAGTACCTCACATGTGTGTTGTGTAGTACCTGACATGTGTGTTGTGTAGTACCTCACATGTGTGTTGTGTAGTACCTCACATGTGTGTTGTGTAGTACCTGACATGTGTGTTGTGTAGTACCTGACATGTGTGTTGTGTAGTACCTCACATGTGTGTTGTGTAGTACCTCACATTTGTGTTGTGTGGCACATGTGTGTTGTGTAGCACATGTGTGTTGTGAACAGATGGTCACATGTGTGTTGTGTAGTACCTCACATGTGTGTTGTGTAGTACCTGACATGTGTGTTGTGTGGCACATGTGTGTTGTGCAGCACATGTGTGTTGTGTGGCACATGTGTGTTGTGCAGCACATGTGTGTTGTGTAGCACATGTGTGTTGTGTAGTACCTCACATGTGTGTTGTGTAGCACATGTGTGTTGTGTTGCACATGTGTGTTGTGTAGCACTTGTGTGTTGTGTAGCACGTGTGTGTTCTGCAGCACATGTGTGTTGTGTAGCACATGTGTGTTGTGTAGTACCTCACATGTGTGTTGTGTAGCACATGTGTGTTGTGTTGCACTTGTGTGTTGTGTAGCACCTGTGTGTTGTGTAGCACGTGTGTGTTGTGTAGCACATGTGTGTTGTGTAGCACATGTGTGTTGTGTTGCACGTGTGTGTTGTGTAGCACATCTGTGTTGTGTAGCACATGTGTGTTGTGTAGCATGTGTGTGTTGTGTAGCACGTGTGGGTTGTGCAGCACGTGTGTGTTGTGTAGCACATGTGTGTTGTGTTGCACACGTGTGTTGTGTAGCACGTGTGTGTTGTGTAGCACGTGTGTGTTGTGTAGCACGTGTGTGTTGTTTTGCACGTGTGGGTTGTGTAGCACGTGTTTGTTGTGTAGCACGTGTGTGTTGTGTAGCACATATGTGTTGTGTAGCACATGTGTGTTGTGTAGCACATGTGGGTTGTGTAGCACATGTGTGTTGTTTTGCACGTGTGTGTTGTGTAGCACGTGTGTGTTGTGTAGCACGTGTGTGTTGTGTAGCACGTGTGTGTTGTGTTGCACATGTGGGTTGTGTAGCACGTGTGTGTTGTGTAGCACGTGTGTGTTGTGCAGCACATGTGGGTTGTGCAGCAATTGTGTGTTGTGTAGCACGTGTGTGTTGTGTAGCACATGTGTGTTGTGTTGCACATCTGTGTTGTGTAGCACATGTGTGTTGTGTAGCATGTGTGTGTTGTGTAGCACGTGTGTGTTGTGTAGCACGTGTGTGTTGTGTAGCACGTGTGTGTTGTGTAGCATGTGTGTGTTGTGTAGCATGTGTGTGTTGTGTAGCACATGTGTGTTGTGTAGCACGTGTGTGTTGTGTAGCACATGTGTGTTGTGTAGCACGTGTGTGTTGTGTAGCACATGTGTGTTGTGTAGCATGTGTGTGTTGTGTAGCATGTGTGTGTTGTGTAGCACATGTGTGTTGTGTAGCATGTGTGTGTTGTGTAGCACGTGTGTGTTGTGTAGCATGTGTGTGTTGTGTAGCATGTGTGTGTTGTGTAGCATGTGTGTGTTGTGTAGCATGTGTGTGTTGTGTAGCACGTGTGTGTTGTGTAGCATGTGTGTGTTGTGTAGCACATGTGTGTTGTGTAGCACGTGTGTGTTGTGTAGCATGTGTGTGTTGTGTAAATAAAATAAATGGTCACATTTATATAGCGCTTTTCTACCATCAAGGTACTCAAAGCGCTTTACATCAAGGAACCAGTCACCCATTCACACACACATTCACACCCCAGATGTTCGCAGACACTGGGGGGCGAGTTGGGTTAAGTGTCTTGCCCAAGGACACAACGGCAGTATTCACATGAGGCAGCTGCGATCGTACCGCCAACCAGCGGGCCAGTGGATCTGACCGCTCTGACCGAGCGGGGAGTCGAACCGCCGACCTTTGGATCAGAAGACCAGCACTCTACCACTGTTGTGTTGTGTTGCACATGTGTGTTGTGTTGCACATGTGTAGCACATGTGTGTTGTGTAGCACATGTGTGTTGTGTGTAGCACATGTGTGTTGTGTTGCACATGTGTGTTGTGTAGCACATGTGTGTTGTGTAGCACGTGTGTGTTGTGTAGCACGTGTGTGTTGTGTAGCATGTGTGTGTTGTGTAGCACATGTGTGTTGTGTTGCACGTGTGTGTCGTGTAGCACGTGTGTGTTGTGTAGCACGTGTGTGTTGTGTAGCACGTGTGTGTTGTGTAGCACGTGTGTGTTGTGTTGCACGTGTGTGTTGTGTTGCACATGTGTGTTGTGTTGCACATGTGTGTTGTGTAGCACATGTGTGTTGTGTTGCACGTGTGTGTTGTGTAGCACATGTGTGTTGTGTAGCACGTGTGTGTTGTGCAGCACATGTGGGTTGTGTAGCACATGTGTGTTGTGTTGCACATGTGTGTTGTGTAGCACATGTGTGTTGTGTTGCACATGTGTGTTGTGTTGCACGTGTGTGTTGTGTTGCACATGTGTGTTGTGTAGCACGTGTGTGTTGTGTTGCACATGTGTGTTGTGTTGCACGTGTGTGTTGTGTTGCACATGTGTGTTGTGTAGCACATGTGTGTTGTGTAGCACATGTGTGTTGTGTAGCACGTGTGTGTTGTGTAGCACGTGTGTGTTGTGTTGCACGTGTGTGTTGTGTTGCACGTGTGTGTTGTGTAGCACATGTGTGTTGTGTAGCACGTGTGTGTTGTGTTGCACGTGTGTGTTGTGTAGCACGTGTGTGTTGTGTAGCACGTGTGTGTTGTGTAGCACGTGTGTGTTGTGTTGCACGTGTGTGTTGTGTTGCACGTGTGTGTTGTGTAGCACGTGTGTGTTGTGTTGCACGTGTGTGTTGTGTTGCACGTGTGTGTTGTGTAGCACGTGTGTGTTGTGTTGCACGTGTGTGTTGTGTGTAGCACGTGTGTGTTGTGTGTAGCACGTGTGTGTTGTGTGTAGCACGTGTGTGTTGTGTGTTGCACGTGTGTGTTGTGTGTTGCACGTGTGTGTTGTGTGTAGCACGTGTGTGTTGTGTAGCACGTGTGTGTTGTGTTGCACGTGTGTGTTGTGTAGCACATGTGTGTTGTGTAGCACATGTGTGTTGTGTAGCACGTGTGTGTTGTGTAGCACGTGTGTGTTGTGTTGCACGTGTGTGTTGTGTTGCACGTGTGTGTTGTGTAGCACATGTGTGTTGTGTAGCACATGTGTGTTGTGTTGCACGTGTGTGTTGTGTAGCACGTGTGTGTTGTGTAGCACGTGTGTGTTGTGTAGCACGTGTGTGTTGTGTTGCACGTGTGTGTTGTGTTGCAAGTGTGTGTTGTGTAGCACGTGTGTGTTGTGTTGCACGTGTGTGTTGTGTTGCACGTGTGTGTTGTGTAGCACGTGTGTGTTGTGTTGCACGTGTGTGTTGTGTGTAGCACGTGTGTGTTGTGTGTAGCACGTGTGTGTTGTGTGTTGCACGTGTGTGTTGTGTAGCACGTGTGTGTTGTGTAGCACGTGTGTGTTGTGTTGCACGTGTGTGTTGTGTTGCACGTGTGTGTTGTGTAGCACGTGTGTGTTGTGTTGCACGTGTGTGTTGTGTTGCACGTGTGTGTTGTGTAGCACGTGTGTGTTGTGTGTAGCACGTGTGTGTTGTGTGTAGCACGTGTGTGTTGTGTGTAGCACGTGTGTGTTGTGTGTTGCACGTGTGTGTTGTGTGTTGCACGTGTGTGTTGTGTGTAGCACGTGTGTGTTGTGTGTAGCACGTGTGTGTTGTGTGTAGCACGTGTGTGTTGTGTGTTGCACGTGTGTGTTGTGTGTTGCACGTGTGTGTTGTGTGTAGCACGTGTGTGTTGTGTGTAGCACGTGTGTGTTGTGTGTTGCACATGTGTGTTGTGTGTTGCACATGTGTGTTGTGTGTAGCACGTGTGTGTTGTGTGTAGCACGTGTGTGTTGTGTGTAGCACGTGTGTGTTGTGTGTAGCACGTGTGTGTTGTGTGTAGCACGTGTGTGTTGTGTGTTGCACATGTGTGTTGTGTGTTGCACATGTGTGTTGTGTGTAGCACGTGTGTGTTGTGTGTAGCACGTGTGTGTTGTGTGTAGCACGTGTGTGTTGTGTGTAGCACATGTGACATGCTGCTTTTGGGGAGGCCCAGCTGTAAGAAATGCCATTTAATGAAGGTGTCTGCAGATCCTGTCCCCGGCCTGTCCCCGGCCTGTCCCCGGCCTGTCAGCGTGTCAGCACACAGACAGGCCTGCCAGCTGGAGACTTCGGCCCCAATCTAATCACTGCACCAGCAAGGGCCCGGCGCAGCGCTGCCTCTGTCACGCTCAGGGGCCCGGGGGGAGCAGGGGGAGTGTGTGTCGGGGGTCTTTGTTTCCATGCTCATAATAAAGAGTTGCAAAGATGTCCTACTTGTGTTCTATTAAAGTGATGTGGGCAAGGTGGCCGGTGTGTCTTGCCCAAGGACACAGCAACAGTAACAGAAATTGAAATGACAATTTTAGAAGAATCCGTTTTTTTGTGTATAACTATAACATGTGTCGATCCCAGAATTGATGTGAAACCATCATAGGAACAGGTCCTTTAAGTCCTGAAAACTGCAGAAGGATAAGTCCTGCCTGACGTGTCGCTGTGGAGTGCAGCAGCTTTGCACTGACATGTTTAAGTGTTGAAACATGACTTTGAACCCTTCATGTTTGCGTCTGAACGGTTTGAATCATTGCATTGTGGGAGAGGCTTTCTGAGCACTCAAGCCTCAAACAAGGACTGAATTCAGAAGAACGTACTTACTAACGACTTAATTAAGGTCGAGTATTCATGAAGTCATTATGAATAAAGTCTTTGTTCATACTTTATTAAGGCTGGTAGTTATTATTAAGTCCCAGCGATTATTTTGTGTGATTGATCGTATTTCCGTGATCCCATTTGACATTGGAACGTTCTAATCCAGTTCAACACAGCCGTCCGCACGCCTCTTTGTTCCTCCTGGTTTCCGTGGCAGCCATGACAGAGGGCAGGCTGCATCGCGAGCGCACAACATCACAGCAGCTTTCTGACAGGCGGAATGTGGAGGTGACGCCGCTGTTTAGACTTCTATACAATAATATGCAGGAATAGAACGCATGGATATCCAAGCAAATCAGATCTGACTCCGGCGTGGATTTAACTCCTGATTGGACGAGACAGGCGGTATTAATAAACCCAACCATGCATTTTCCCCAAAACGTGATGTGCATATCCATAAGCAGGTTCATACAGTGGTTTTATGGTCTGCTTCCAGGTCCTACACAGAACACGGAAGACGGATCCAATGAGCATCTCAGTTTCTAAAGAGAAGAGATCTTTTGAGTTACAGTTAAGATGTGATAAAACAAAGGTATTTATAATCTTTTAGAGTCATTGAAAGCCTCTTCTCTATCTCTCTCTCTTTTTCTCTCTTGGGTGTTTAAAAAGTTGGAATGTCTAATCTCCATTTGTTTGAAGTGGATTCCTCAGTGTAAATGTGCACACACTTCCCCGCTTCACCTCTTTGGCTGAAATCACATTTTGCCTCATCTTTGAAAACCTCGAAGTGCAAATTAGAGTTTATGAGCCATTTTTTGGGTCATGTCCCTTTGTCTGAAAAGTCACATAATGCAACGTTTCCGCCCACGCACACGCTGTCTAAATCTGAGCCCTGAACATGTTACAGCTTAAACCTACCACGGACATGTTTTTACTCCCCAAAACTGTATTAAACTGCACTTTTTAACACTTCTAACTTTAATCCACTAAAACAGATTTACACTGTTTCCAAGTCCTTGCCATCAAAGCTCTCGCCCTCTTCTGCCACAGCGCTCACAAACGCTCACAAACGCGCACAAACGCTCACAAACGCTCACAAACGCTCACAAACGCTCACAAACGCTCACAAACGCTCACAAACGCGCACAAACGCTCACAAACGCTCACAAACGCTCACAAACGCTCACAAACGCGCACAAACACTCACAAACGCTCACAAACGCTCACAAACGCTCACAAACGCTCACAAACGCTCACAAACGCGCACAAACGCTCACAAACGCTCACAAACGCTCACAAACGCGCACAAACGCTCACAAACGCAGAAAACCTCCCCAAACGCTCAAGATGTCTACAGATTATTAGCATTCCACTTAGTTCCTCTGCAGAAGGCCCGTATCTCAACTTCAATAAAGTCCCGGGCTCCTAATGCAGGTATTGGGGTGAAAACAAGATAGAGATTTGCATAATCAGTGTCACTATACATTTGGCTGGGAGCTGGAGTGTGGCGAGATGACACGGCTCGCCAATCTGTGGCACCAGCGGCGGATAAAGCACATGAATATGCAACGCACACTGGCACTTCACGGCCCCAAATGTCCAGCCAAGTTTGTCAATAACATTTATGTCGAGTGAGGGTATTTCACGCGTATTAGCGGGCCGCGCAGAGCTGTCTCCCGCCTTAAAGGAACCTTACAGCGCCGCCTTAAGAGACCTACAGCGCCGCCTTAAGAGACAGGAGGAGGAGAACGTACAGGACCTCAAGGCAGAAGGTTCAAAAGAACGTGAACGTGCAAAGCTTCTTATGATGATGGGTCAAAGTTACACCAGGAGTCATCTTTAAAAACTCTACACACACAGACAGACACGCACACACACACACACAGACACACACACACACACACACACACACAAACACACACACAGACACACACACACAAACACACAACTTTTATGGAGGAAACCCAACTAGACACAGAAAGAACATGTGCAATTACTGTCACACTCACAAGCAATTAAGGCCATATTCATGTGCATACAACTGAGAGTGTTTACTTACCATTAGTATTAGTATTATTTAGTCTTATGCTAGCTATTTTTACTTTGCTTTGTTTTATTATTATTTATTTTATTTTAATCTTTATCTTTTTATTTTATTTTATTCATTTTTTTTATTTTCCCCTCCATTCCCTATGAAGATATGAGAGGAGTTTTGTTTATAAGAGTTCTTCTATTAAGAGTGTTTTTTTGAAACTTCCTATAAGTTATCTGTCCTTTCCCCTGTGTTGCAACAACGGAATTTGTGTGGACAATAAAGGAATATAACATGCAAATGAAATTCAGGGCACCATCAGGTCGAGTAATGAAGCCTTTGACTAACAGGGTTAGTCATCCGCTTGTTCCCAGTCGGGGTCGCGGGTGACTGGAGCCTATCCCAGTGACTTTGGGCCTTAGGCGGGGTACACCCTGGACAGTGGTCAACTCGTCACAGGGACATCACAGAGACATAGACATTACACAGTTCACTCTCACATCATGTGTTTGGACGGTGGGAGGAGCAGGAGAACACGGGGAGAACCCACGGTAACACGGGGAGGACATGCAGACTCCACCCAGAGAGATCATGTGATGTTGGACGTGTCCGGGAATCACACACGGGAATCAAACCCATGATCTCCTTCTTGGGAGGCAAGCGCGCTAACCGCCTCCTGTATCTGGACATTTCACTGTTTAATTACCACCATCACCTCAATGCAAATGTATCGCTAACATTGATAGCATGTTGTACTGTAGATTGAAAACGACACAAAAATGGCTTGCATTTGATAATCATGTGACCTGTCTCAGTCCAGATGTGTCACTCTGAGGTCGTCACACGTTTCCATCTGAAAAGCTCTCGCCAAAATCCATCAGGACGTTCAAAAAATACTTTACTCTGATTGGTTGAAGCGTCACAACAGCAGAAACATCTAAATGGTGTTAAATCCAGCACAGCCTCTTTCTCCTCCACAAATGCACAAAGTGACATTTGTGAAAAACAAAATAGTCTGGATTTGTCCAAAAACCGGCCGAAGTTCGGCTTTGACTTCCGCCCAAACCACAATGCTGCTCTCTGATTGGTTCAGTCCCTAAATGCCATGTGATTGGCCCGTTCACCACTGCAGAAAGTTTGTGAACTCTATGACGGAGCTCGTGAACTCATGGCATTCATATGGTTGGCATGGTTATTAATCATGCATAATGTACAAACATGTGAGTGGCGTCTCAGACCATCCACTGGAGACAAGTGTCTTGTCCAAAGAAAACACAACAAGAGCATGAAAAGAATCCAGGGACTCCATTAGAGACAGACCTACTGACTCCAGGACGTAGTGTTGTTGTAAGAAATGTGCCAAAGAATGTTCATGATTTGCCTATGAAACCAGTTTGAATATGTTTCTGTTTGAAGTGCAATAGAGTGGTGTGAATGACATGTGCAGAGTCGGACCCCGTCTGTCCTGACAGTGACGAGCACATCATCCAGATCAGCCGCTTCTTCATAAGGAGCTTGAGAGAAGCTGCTGATTGCTGAGACGGCTCTTTTCACCGGCTTTTCCTAATGGGACTTTTTCAGGGACTTGTCAGCCTTAAGATGACTGAAATCTCCCCGTCCCGGACCAGGGCCCTCGTCTGCTGCTGAGAACTTCATCAGAAGGAGGGGCCACACTGGGACTGGGACAACGGGCTCGAATGTTTGACTGTGTCAGTCAAATCATTCATGTTGCTCTCTCACTAATTATGATATTGACAATATCTGCTATTTTAAAGGCTGATAATCTGATTGTATTGGTCCTGCTTTAGCCTTTACAATGAGACATGCTAACCACATTCACTGCGGCTTAAGTTATAGAACGGTGCAATTCCTTCGTCACATTCCTTCTCGTGGCCTGAAGATTGTGCCTCAGACTTAGGGACTTGCAATGTTAGAACAGAGCCTTATGTAGCCATCTGACTCTGTATGTTCATCATACAAATATCCATAAATATAATCATCGTGAGCACAGTGGGTTTGGGGAGGAGTGTTGGAACGTCAGCTTCTCTCAAAGAAGGCAACACTGGCCTTTCCCTATTGTCCAACGACGTGCATGGATTTTAAGAATGGGTAACCTCCCCGTGTCACCCACTGTAACCTCCCCGTGTCACCCACTGTAACCTCCCCGTGTCACCCACTGTAACCTCCCCGTGTCACCCACTGTAACCTCCCCGTGTCACCCACTGTAACCTCCCCGTGTCACCCACTGTAACCTCCCTGTGTCACCCACTGTAACCTCCCTGTGTCACCCACTGTAACCTCCCCGTGTCACCCACTGTAACCTCCCTGTGTCACCCACTGTAACCTCCCTGTGTCACCCACTGTAACCTCCCTGTGTCACCCACTGTAACCTCCCTGTGTCACCCACTGTAACCTCCCTGTGTCACCCACTGTAACCTCCCTGTGTCACCCACTGTAACCTCCCTGTGTCACCCACTGTAACCTCCCTGTGTCACCCACTGTAACCTCCCCGTGTCACCCACTGTAACCTCCCTGTGTCACCCACTGTAACCTCCCTGTGTCACCCACTGTAACCTCCCCGTGTCACCCACTGTAACCTCCCCGTGTCACCCACTGTAACCTCCCCGTGTCACCCACTGTAACCTCCCCGTGTCACCCACTGTAACCTCCCTGTGTCACCCACTGTAACCTCCCTGTGTCACCCACTGTAACCTCCCTGTGTCACCCACTGTAACCTCCCCGTGTCACCCACTGTAACCTCCCCGTGTCACCCACTGTAACCTCCCCGTGTCACCCACTGTAACCTCCCTGTGTCACCCACTGTAACCTCCCTGTGTCACCCACTGTAACATCCCTGTGTCACCCACTGTAACCTCCCCGTGTCACCCACTGTAACCTCCCTGTGTCACCCACTGTAACCTCCCTGTGTCACCCACTGTAACCTCCCCGTGTCACCCACTGTAACCTCCCCGTGTCACCCACTGTCACCCACTGTAACCTCCCTGTGTCACCCACTGTAACCTCCCTGTGTCACCCACTGTAACATCCCTGTGTCACCCACTGTAACCTCCCCGTGTCACCCACTGTAACCTCCCTGTGTCACCCACTGTAACCTCCCTGTGTCACCCACTGTAACCTCCCTGTGTCACCCACTGTAACATCCCTGTGTCACCCACTGTAACCTCCCTGTGTCACCCACTGTAACATCCCTGTGTCACCCACTGTAACCTCCCTGTGTCACCCACTGTAACCTCCCTGTGTCACCCACTGTAACCTCCCTGTGTCACCCACTGTAACCTCCCTGTGTCACCCACTGTAACCTCCCTGTGTCACCCACTGTAACCTCCCTGTGTCACCCACTGTAACATCCCTGTGTCACCCACTGTAACCTCCCTGTGTCACCCACTGTAACCTCCCTGTGTCACCCACTGTAACCTCCCTGTGTCACCCACTGTAACCTCCCTGTGTCACCCACTGTAACCTCCCTGTGTCACCCACTGTAACCTCCCTGTGTCACCCACGTACCTCCCCACTGTGGGGAGAAGGTCACCACTAGTGCTGTAATGTGACCTCATTCGTTTCTGGCCTGGGACACATGCAGCACATTCTCAGTCAAAGAATGAACCACATATCCTCTGGTTGCAGGTAGAGTGCTTAACCAATTGCCGTACTTTCACCCCTTGTTGATGGACGATTTATTCATTATTTATTCTTCCCTTTTGTCTAAAACTCCCCAAATTCCATTGTCCCTGATGGAAGCCGAATGTCCCCTCCGGTGTGTGGAGCGGCTCCTGATGAGCCATGAGCGCTCTCCTCCGGCGCCCTGCCCCGCCCTCCTGCCAGCCCACGCCTGCTACCTCATCCATTACCCCTTTATCCCCACACTTCAAACCACCGCTTGCTTAATATGATGCTTCACGTTTGTCCTCCTGCACATAATTTCCTCTGTCATCTGTGCTATATCATGTCGAAAACCCACATCCTGTTCCATTGCCGGACTCCGTTTGAGGATTATCAGCCATGACACCTCCAGGATGCGCCCCAGAATCACAAGCATAATTTTCGCCGCTGTTGAGTGGAATTATGGTGGAATTATGTCATTGCCGAAAGCACAACGGGCCATTGAGGTGCAGAGGTGGAACAGGTTCTTATCGACTGGCTGCCGAGGATGGGAGAGCTTGTAAATTTATGCTAATGACAAGCTTTTGTGATGTGCCTCACCCCTAGAGG
Source organism: Eucyclogobius newberryi (assembly GCF_026437365.1). Lineage (NCBI taxonomy): Eukaryota > Metazoa > Chordata > Actinopteri > Gobiiformes > Gobiidae > Eucyclogobius > Eucyclogobius newberryi. Next base: position 1,806,099 of record NW_027315724.1, read on the forward strand.
CTGAGCGCCGCTTGGAAAGGAATGATAATCTGGTTTGCAGAGAGAGTGCAAGATCATTTGGGCTTGATCCTCTTGTAATTATTTCGTTTAGGCTTTTTACCAATGCTAATCCGAAGCTACCAGGAAGTGTCTTAGCCCCTTGTACGGCTCTTAACACTGCTAGTTAGCATGCAGCCGTTTGCACAGAGCACGGAGGAGGAGTGTAGAGCTAATAGAACGACTTAGTGTAAATATCTGTTGGATCTACCTTACGAAGCGGGAAGCAAGCCAAGCTAGCTGCCTCCGGCACGGGGGTGATATACAACCCACAAATACAAACATAAAACATACTTCTCATAAGCATATGTAAATACTTGCGTCCATAAAGCTGTTATTGCTTCATCTGGATTGTTTCCCTGTTTGGCATCTACACCAGCTGCTGATCTGATGCCACCAACGGAAACGGACAAGTTCAGTCCGTTAGTGTACGTGTTTTAGTCCACACATTTACCCAAAGTCTCACTATGATGACATCACACATTTAGGGATGGGAGTGTCAATGGTCAGTTATGAAATATACTATAAACGTTCAAAACAAATCTAAAATGGGAAAGAGAATGAAAAAGCTGCAATCATCACCTGGACAGGACCATCCAACAGTGAAGCACGGTGGTGTTCTTCAGAACTGGGACACACGTCAGGATCAACAGAGAGAAGAATGCAGCAGTCACAGAGACATCCATGATGAAAACCTGCTCCAGAGGCCTCAGACTGGAGCCAAGGGTCATCTTCAACAAGACAATATATAAACAACAAGAACACATTTAGACACAATTATCACTGTTACAGACTTCAGGATCTCACGCCTTAATAAGACAAGCTTCAAAAATGAGACAAAAAGCTGTTGTGCTGCTCATGAGTCTGGCACTGGTCTGAATGTGCCCAATGAAAGAGATGGAAGTGCAATACCGTTCTACTGTTATTTTATACGGAAGCAACAAAGTAAGAATGTCAGAGCATAGTTCAATTATAATGTATGTTTTCAGTGTACATGGCAATAAACATCTTTGTAATGCAAAAATGTTGTATCAAGGTGCCCTGCAATCTATATTGTTGTTAAAAATAATGTCCCAAATTTAGCCACAATCAGTTTGTCCCCTGACAAAAGTGTGTGACTCTGGCTTTCAAGGACGGGCATGTGCTGTGGTTCAGACAGGAGCAGCAGCAGTGAGCGGGTCAAGACCCCCGACGAGCCCCCAACGAGCCCCCAACGAGCCCCCAACGAGCCCCAACGAGCCCCGACGACCCCCGACGAGCATTTGTGTGTTTTACCATCCCCACATTTTGTTTTAAAAAATGAAACAAATCATCCAGTAGAGTCCTGGCCTCAAAGCTCGCTCCCACGTTCCTTAACACTTCACTCTTGCCTTGTGTGAATGAGGGAATTGTTCCTTATTACAACGAGCCTGAAGCTCATGGAGGTAAAAATTGTGTTTCTGTGTGTTATACGTATATTTAGAATGCACCACATCTTAAGCAGAACTATGTAGGAACAAATCTATAGATGTGACAAATGCTTGTTTGTTGAGGCTCCAATAACTCTGAGCTACATCATGCTAATATGTGTTTGCAACAATGGTCTGCTCTGACCCAGCGCACTCAGGACTGAAGTTTCCTGCGGGGCATTTATAAAGGCAGGAGTGACCACTGGCCTGATTAGCATTTGCAAATCTCCTGGCCAAGAGGTGAAATGAGCCATTGCATATGTGTGTTTTTATACTCTAGTCTCCCAATGGCAGGAGCCAAAGCCGCGGCGGCTCTGTTTGCATGTGCTGCGAGGCCTTCCACACAGGCCGATAATGGCCTCATACAGCCGCCTCATAAAGACAGAATACCAAAGAGGCTTATGCTGTTGGATCCATGAAACATTTAGGCAAAAGTTCCAAAGGCTGTGGTGATGAAAGAGCGCAGGCTTGAGAATGGGCTCAGCCTTATTGTAAAGAAGTCACATCAAATTAATTGTGAGGGCCATTTGCGGCCTTTCTTCTACGCAGCTTTTCACAACGGATTAGGCTATGAAAACTCAAATTACTGCTGCACCTATTAGGCATTATGCACCACTTTCTTCTCCCCGGCCTTTGAAAGCTGCGAATGCGCCTTCACTTACGCTTAGATTCAATGTTTTGTGTCCGACGTGAAAGATGGTAATTTTATTAAATGTGTCATCGAAACGTATATCGCATCCTGCAGCGCTGAAGCCAGTGAGAGCCAGCAGTGCTTCAAAAACATCGGTACATGGCAGAGTAGTTAACACTGTTGCCTCGTTTGATTCTCAGACAGTGTGAGAGCTTCAGACATTTGCATGTTCTCCTGATGTCAGTGGATTTACTGCATGCTATCAATCTATACTCTAATCTAAAATATGCACCGTATCGCATACAACTGCTCAAGCAGGGGCCCATGCCTATGTCGGACTCCCGCAGGGGCCCGCGTCTACGTCCCATTACAAACATGGGATAAAGTCCCAGTTCCAACTATTTTAGACTGAGATACTGAGATATTTAAAGGCGCTCGGCCCAAGCCTGTCAGGAGGGGTGCGCACTTATGTTCCCAGGGGCAGCATATAGCAGCGTATAGCAGCATATAGCTGAGGAATAAAGTCTGGCGGTAATGCAACAATTGGATGCCAACCGCCATAAAACAACAACAACAACAACAACAACAACATATAGCATCATATAGCAGCATGGAGCAGCATATAGCAGCATATAGTAGCATAAAGCAGCATATAGCAGCATATAGTAGCATATAGCATCATATAGCAGCATATAGCAGCATATAGCAGCATATAGCAGCATATAGCAGCATATAGTAGCATATAGCAGCATATAGCAGCATATAGCAGCATATAGTAGCATATAGCATCATATAGCAGCATATAGCAGCATATAGCAGCATATAGCAGCATATAGCAGCATATAGCAGCATATAGTAGCATATAGCATCATATAGCAGCATATAGTAGCATATAGCAGCATATAGCAGCATATAGCAGCATATAGTAGCATATAGCATCATATAGCAGCATATAGCAGCATATAGCAGCATATAGCAGCATATAGCAGCATATAGCATTATATAGCAGCATATAGCAGCATATAGTAGCATAAAGCAGCATATAGCAGCATATAGCAGCATAAAGCAGCATATAGCAGCATATAGTAGCATATAGCATCATATAGCAGCATATAGCAGCATATAGCAGCATATAGCAGCATATAGTAGCATATAGCAGCATATAGCAGCATAAAGCAGCATATAGCAGCATATAGCAGCATATAGCAGCATATAGCAGCATATAGTAGCATATAGCAGCATATAGCATCATATAGCAGCATGGAGCAGCATATAGCATCATATAGCAGCATATAGCATCATATAGCAGCATATAGCAGCATATAGCAGCATATAGCAGCATATAGCAGCATATAGCAGCATATAGCAGCATATAGCAGCATATAGCAGCATATAAGATAAGATATTCCTTTATTGTCCCACATGGGGAAATTCCATTGGTGCAACGCAGGTAGATACAGAGGTAGATCCAGAAGAACAGATCACTTATAGGAAGTCTGAAAAACACTTTCAGTAGAAGATCTCCTATAAATAAATAAAAACTCCCATAGACAAATACATAAATACCATTGCATGTGATCACGACAGTAATTGCACATGAATATGTGTCACGACAGCACATAGATTGCACATGAATTTCACAGTAATTGCACAGTAATTGCACATGAATTCCAACAGCAATTGCACATATGACAGAATTGCACATCAGTATTAGGTTAGGTCAGTATTGCGAGTGTTCAGTACTAACAGTTTTTGTTATAAAGTCTGATATAGCATCATATAGCAGCATATAGCATCATATAGCAGCATATAGCAGCATAAAGCAGCATATAGCAGCATATAGCATCATATAGCATCATATAGCATCGTATAGCAGCGTATAGCAGCATATAGCATCATATAGCATCATATAGCAGCATATAGCAGCATATAGCATCGTATAGCATCGTATAGCAGCGTATAGCAGCATATAGCATCATATAGCATCATATAGCATCATATAGCAGCATATAGCAGCATATAGCATCATATAGCAGCATATAGCAGCATATAGCAGCATATAGCAGCATATAGCATCATATAGAAGCAGATCTGTGAAGAACATTGCATTTGTTGCATGAGCCTTTCAGTTCAGGAAATCATTTGCTCTGTTCCCGGGACCTGATGCTTCTCCTGTCGCTGTGTCTCCAGCTCAAGTCTCGACAGTGTTTCCTCAGGTGTGGCTCTTGCTAATATCATCCTAACAACCAAAAACAGAGCCAAAGACACCCAGCTGGAGAACTCTTTGCAAACGAACCCTAAGAGGCAGAAGTCAACTGGAGATCAGGTAATTGGAAGCACCTGATATACCAGGCTCAGCGCAGCGTCACAATACTGTGGCGTGCTCCCCAGACGCTTCCTCCTGCAGCCCTCTGGGACCCAGCTCTCGCTCCACGTTAGCGTCTTTTAGCCCCGAGCAGCCAAAGGAAGCCGGCACCAGCGTGAAGTCCCTGAGCATGACCCTGATTAAAGCGCTAATTGGATTGTGAGGGAAATGCATTCATTCAGGAAAGGTTGGGGCAGACTATTCACTGGTGCTTTCTCTGACAAAAACATTCTGAAATATAAATTATTTCTTACAGAAACAATATTGGTTTGTTTTGCAGAGACATCATCATCACTGCTCACAAACACATTTAAATGATAAACTGTTTTCCTTGTTGGAGAATGTCTTTAAAGCGCTGCACTCGTGCACTTTAGACATTTACACAGCACTTTAGACATTTACACAGCACTTTGCAGACGTTTGTGTAATATTTATTATAAACGTTGATCGTTTGTCCGGGTGGGCATTTCCGGTAACAGGCCCCGCCCCTCTGTGGACACAAACAACAAACAAATTACAATATGGCAATGTGCAATAAATGTGTTTTTGGACCTTTCATTAGGATTGGACTGTTTCCAGCATGAATTCTTTTGTTTTACCCTTTCAGCTGTTCAGTGTTAAGATATTCCTTTATTGTCCCACATGGGGAAATTTCATTGGTGCAACGCAGGTAGATACAGAGGTAGATACAGAAGAACAGATCAAATCAAATCAAATCAAATCAATTTATTTTTGTAAGGCCCAAAATCACAACAACAGTTGCCTCTGAGGGCCACAGGGAGAAATGAATCAACAATGTCTGTGGTGGCGATGAAGTCAGACAATGTCTGTGGTGGCGAGGGAAGATGTCCCAGGGTCCTCTGTCCTTAGACTCTCCTTCTCGGCCAGGAAAAACTACAAAAAAAACCTCTTTGGGAAAAAAGCGTAGAAACCTGGAGGAGTTCCAGTGAAGGAGAGATCCCACTCTCACAGACGGACACGAGGAGACTGGAGCTGGACCCACTCTTCAGGCAGAAGAGGGACCGTCTGAGTCGAGCTGGACCCACTCTTCAGGCAGAAGAGGGACCGTCTGAGTCGAGCTGGACCCACTCTTCAGGCAGATGAGGGACCGTCGGAGGCGAGCTGGACCCACTCTTCAGGCAGATGAGGGACCGTCGGAGGCGAGCTGGACCCACTCTTCAGGCAGATGAGGGACCGTCGGAAGCGAGCTGGAGCCACTCTTCAGGCAGAAGAGGGACCGTCGGAGGCGAGCTGGACCAACTCTTCAGGCAGACGAGGGACCGTCGGAGGCGAGCTGGACCCACTCTTCAGGCAGATGAGGGACCGTCCACACAGGGCAGGGACCACTTCACCAGGGGAGGGGCATCTGGGTCCACAGGTCCTCAGAAGTGAGAGAAAGAAAAGAAGGCGGTGAACAGTTTGCAAGTGGAATCAAAAAATAAATATTGTTTGATAGCATAAGTAGTCAGAAGAAGAAGAGGATAGTGCTCAAGCTGTCATACTTCCCCCAGCATAGTTACTCCTAGGGCAGCGTAGCTGAAGCTGTGGGTTTATGTTTCTGTTCCTAACTAGTCTGACCATAAGCGATTTCGAAGAGGAACGTTTTAAGCCTGGACTTAAATGAAGAGACTGTGTCAGCATATTTAACATGGGTCGGGAGCTGATTCCATAACACAGGAGCTTGGTAGCTAAACGCTCTACCTCCTACAGTACTTTTAGAGACTCTTGGCACCACCAGAAGGCCAGCATTCTGAGAGCGAAGAGCTCTGTTTGGATGATATGGTTCTATAGCATCTTTGAGGTAGGATGGGGCCATGTCATTTATGGCTTTGTAGGTCAAGAGTAGAATTTTGAATTTGATTCTAGACTCGACGGGGAGCCAGTGAAGAGACTCCAGCACTGGCGTAATGTGCTCTCTTCTTTTTGTTCCTGTTAGTAATCTTGCTGCTGCATTTTGAACCAGTTGAAAGCTTTTTATGGAGCTTTTAGGACACGCTGCAAGCAGGGAGTTACAGTTGTCTAATCTAGTCGTTACAAATGCATGGATAAGTTTTTCGGCATCACTTTTAGGCAGGATTCTTCTGATTTTGGCTCTTGTTGCGCAAATGGAAATAGGCTGTTTTACAAGCTTGATTTATATGAGCTTTAAATGAGAGCTCCTGGTCAAATAAGACTCCGAGGTTTCTTACAGTAGAACTGGAGGCTACACTGACATTGTCCAGTGTGACTATCTGCTCAGATAGATTGTCTCGTAGATGCTTAGGACCAGCACAATGACCTCGGTTTTTTCAGGGTTAAGAAGCAGGTAGTTTAGTGTCATCCAGGTTTTTATCTCCTTCACACAAGTACTAAGTCTGTCTACTTGATCGCTCTGATCAGGTTTCATTGATAAATACAGCTGAGTGTCGTCTGCAGAGCAGTGGAAGTTAATGTCATGCTTTCTGATAATGTTGCCTAATGGTAGCATATAAAGAGTAAACAGAATTGGACCGAGTACCGAACCCTGTGGCACACCGTAAATTACTTTAGAGCTTGGTGAGGAGCTCTGGTTTACATTAACAAATTGGAACCTATCAGATAGATAGGATTTAAACCAGCTGAGGGCTGTTCCTCCAACACCTACATCACATTCTAACCTCTGCAGTAGAATGTTGTGGTCGATGGTCAAACGCTGCGCTGAGGTCCAACAGAACCAGGATTGAGACCAGTCCATCGTCAGCGGCTAATAACAAATCATTTGTGACTTTAACTAGTGCAGTTTCAGTGCTGTGGTGGGCTCTGAACCCTGCTGTGGTGGGCTCTGAACCCTGCTGTGGTGGGCTCTGAACCCTGCTGTGGTGGGCTCTGAACCCTGACTGGAAAACTTCAAATAAGTTATTGTCCTGCAGGTGGCGACAAAGCTGTTTTACTACAACTTTTTCAAGGATTTTAGAGACGAAGGGAAGATTATAAATAGGTCTGTAGTTTAACAATAGGTCGGGATCTAGATTAGGCTTTTTCAGAAGAGGTTTAATGACTGCATGTTTGAAGGACTGTGGAACATAGCCACTTTCTACTGAAGTATTTATTATATTAAGAATAGGGTCTATAATTAGGGGAAGAATGTCTTTGAGGAGTCTGCTTGGAATGGGGTCTAGGACACAAGTTGAGCTTTTAGAGGACATAATGGCTGAAGTTACCTCTGCTTGATCAACAGCTGTGAACCTTTCTAGGTTTACAGCTGGATTTATATGGGATGTTAGATTTACAGCTTGGGCTAGTTCAGGGCTAATAGCGGGGGTAATTTCATCTAATTTATCTCTGATTGTTTTTATTTTATTGTTAAAAAATAGGAGGAAATCATCAGAGCTAAGTGTAGCTGGGATTGAGGGCTCTACTGCACTGTGACAGTTTGTTAGCCTAGCTACAGTGCTGAAAAGGAATTTAGTGTTACTTTTGTTGACTTCTATTAGATTTGAATAATATCTGGTTTGGGCCTTACGCAGAGCTGCTTATAGGACAGCAGGCAACTTTTCCTGCTTTTAGGGATTCTTCGGTGTGAGAGCGACGAAATAATCCCTCTAACTTTCTAACTCTTTGTTTATGTGAACGCAGTTCTTGGTTGTACCATGGGGAGGCGCGCTTTGGCCTAATGACCTTCTGTTTTAACGGCGCGACAACGTCAAGAGCAGACTTCAGAGAATTCATGGTCAAGTCGACACATTGATCACTTAAACTGGGACTAAAGCTGTTCTCAGCAGGATCACATGACATGATCACATGACATGATCACATGACAGGATCACATGACATGTCACTGAATATTGGCTCTATTATTTCTTTGAATTTTGAGATAGATTTTTCAGATATTGTCCTTTTCATTATAACTTTATTTTGTGGGACTGGATGATCTTTAAGAATAAACTGAAAGGTAATTAGGAAATGATCTGACAATATAGGGTTTTGAGGGAGGACAATGAGGTCACTAATCTCTGTTCCATACGTTAGGACAAGATCCAGAGTGTTCTTGTGAGTGTGAGTCGCTTTATTTACATTCTGAGTGAAACCAATGCTGTCTAACAAGGCGCTGAAGGCATTACTGAGAGCGTCATCACTCATGTTCACGTGGATATTAAAGTCTCCAACTATAACTATTTTATCCCAGGCTAACACTAAGTTTGATATAAAGTCAGAAAACTCTGTTAAAAACTCTGAATAGGGACCAGGGGGTCGGTAGATAACTATGAACAAAACTCCTTTTTGGTTTTTCATATTTGGACATGTGATCGACAGCATAAGGCTTTCAAATGAGTGAAATGCATTGTTAGTTTTAGGGCTCATGAGTCGCTTGAGTGTGAGATCACTGCCACACCACCACCTCGGCCTGTGCTCCTGGCAGTCTGAAAGTTAACATGGGTGGGTGGGGTTAACATGGGTGGGTGGGGTTAACATGGGTGGGTGGGGTTAACATGGGTGGGTGGGGTTAACATGGGTGGGTGGGGTTGACATGGGTGGGTGGGGTTAACATGGGTGGGTGGGGTGGACTCATTTAGTCTGACGTAGTCGTCTTGTTGAAGCCACGTTTCAGTTAGAGCTAGAAGATCTATGTTATAGTCACTAATTAATTCATTAACTAAGAGCGATTTGGAGGAAATTGCTCTAATGTTTAGCAGTCCACATTTTACGTGTTTATTCATTTGTGTATTTGTGTCATTTGTGATTGTTATTTTCCTTAAGTTATTTGGTCTGACGCCTGAAATATTTTTTCTGAGATGTGACTTTTTGGCATTATTTGTACGAGGGACACGAGGGACACGAGGGACACACACAGTCTCTATCTGTCTTGAATCTGAACACTTCACATGTAACAGAACGGGCGAGAGTTCAGCGACAGAGGAGCGTCTTGAACTGCTGCTCTGCACCTGGGGCTCATCCCTAGATGGTCACTTAACACGACTAAGACTATCGGTCAAATTCCGAACTAATAGGGATGTACCCTCCGAAGTCGGATGGATGCCATCCCTGCGTATGAGCCCGGGCTTTCCCCAAAACGCACTCCAGTTATCAATAAAGACAACGTTGTTTTGAGGGCACCATCTGGATAACCAGTTGTTGAATGCTGAGAGACGGCTGTACAATTCAGCATTGATCCGATTGGGCAGGGGACCAGAAAATATTACAGTGTCCGACATCGACTTCGCTAGGTCACACACCGCGGCTACTTGAACTTTGAGCACCTCTGATTGTCTCCGCCGGGCGTCGTTACCGCCTGCGTGAACCACGACTCGCCGGAAACGGGTCCTACTCTGCTTTAAGATCCTAAGGTTTCCTTCGATGTCACCCATTCTGGCCCCCAAGATCACTTCTTGTGTTTGTTGTTCTCGACCAGAGAGATTAGAAATATTCAAGAGTTTTCAACAGTACTATCGATACAATCGACCCAATGACATCAGAAGTGTTACAAGTCGCATCAATGTGAACGGCCCTGAACCCAATCAAACAATAGGATTGATTGACATCTGGAGGGAAATGAACCCTAGGACACGCCAGTATACACACTTTTCTAATCTGCATACAATCCATTCCAGAATATATTTATTTTTTGACAGATCTAAAGTAACCGAAGCAGATTTAGTCACAATAGATCTCAGTGTTCATGCTCTACATTTCTGTAGATTTGTAGGAAAGATGTAAAAACACAGTTGGAGGTTCAATGCAGCTGCTTCATGAGCCTTTGTTTAAGGACAAAATGTCCAACAACATTAAGACTTATCTGGAGGCAAATGATACTGGGGAAATGTCTCCGCCTCCTTTGGGACGCTTCCAAAGCAGTGTTGAGAGGACAAGTTATAGACGTAGCCTCCGGAAAAAAGAAACAAAGACAGAAAAAACTGAAGGTTCTGCAAGTAAAATAAAAATGTATAGAGGAAAACCAGACAAAAATGGATTTCCTTAAATGCTTTGAGAAATAAAAAAGATGTAAAAATGTAGAAATGTGTAGCTGAGCTTCAGCCTTTTCCTTCTCGTATCTAAACGGAATTAAACCAAACAGATCAACACTAAGCAAATAATAAGCAGTAGAGTTTTATTAGTCTATTGATATAGGACAAATTAATGCAAACACTTCATGTAATCTTTACCAAACAAAGATATTATGAGAACGGATCTACATTTTCTAAATGAATATCTTAGAAACTTAGAAAACAACAAGCAAAAAGAACAATTTTAAAAATAGTATAATTTAACTTAACCAAACAAGACCAAATCAATCATCATTTGAATTGTTTTACAAAAAACTTTTCTTAAAAATTCCAGACGATGATATAAATTCCTTTCTGGACATTCAATCTGCTTGTTATTTATATATATGTTATTTATATATATGTTATTTATATAGATGTTATTTATATAGATGTTATTTATATAGATGTTATTTATATAGATGTTATTTATATAGATGTTATTTATATATATGTTATTTATATATATGTTATTTATATATATGTTATTTATATAGATGTTATTTATATAGATGTTATTTATATAGATGTTATTTATATAGATGTTATTTATATAGATGTTATTTATATACTAACCCTAACGCTGTGTGGACAATAAAGGATTATCTTATGTCAGAAGAACTAAATACAAAATTGGAGCTGAAATAACAGTTTTTGAAATACAAGGTGCAATCAAAAGATTAAAGAACAATAAATGTCCAGGAGTGATGGGTTCAGTGTATAAAGTGTATAAAGCTCTAAAGACACACCTCAGAGTGTTTAAAGCTCTAAAGACACACCTCAGAGTGTTTAAAGCTCTAAAGACACACCTCAGAGTGTTTAAAGCTCTAAAGACACACATCAGAGTGTTATAAAGCTCTAAAGACACACATCAGAGTGTTATAAAGCTCTAAAGACGCACCTCAGAGTGTATAAAGCTCTAAAGACACACCTCAGAGTGTATAAAGCTCTAAAGACACACCTCAGAGTGTTTAAAGCTCTAAAGACACACCTCAGAGTGTATAAAGCTCTAAAGACTAACCTCAGAGTGTTTAAAGCTCTAAAGACACACCTCAGAGTGTATAAAGCTCTAAAGACGCACCTCAGAGTGTATAAAGCTCTAAAGACACACCTCAGAGTGTTTAAAGCTCTAAAGACACACCTCAGAGTGTATAAAGCTCTAAAGACTAACCTCAGAGTGTTTAAAGCTCTAAAGACACACCTCAGAGTGTATAAAGCTCTAAAGACGCACCTCAGAGTGTATAAAGCTCTAAAGACACACCTCAGAGTGTTTAAAGCTCTAAAGACACACCTCAGAGTGGTATAAAGCTCTAAAGACACACCTCAGAGTGTATAAAGCTCTAAAGACGCACCTCAGAGTGTATAAAGCTCTAAAGACACACCTCAGAGTGTATAAAGCTCTAAAGACACACCTCAGAGTGGTATAAAGCTCTAAAGACGCACCTCAGAGTGTATAAAGCTCTAAAGACACACCTCAGAGCGGTATAAATCTCTAAAGACACACCTCAGAGTGTATAAAGCTCTAAAGACGCACCTCAGAGTGTATAAAGCTCTAAAGACACACCTCAGAGTGGTATAAAGCTCTAAAGACACACCTCAGAGTGTGTAAACCTCTAAAGACACACCTCAGAGTGTATAAAGCTCTAAAGACACACCTCAGAGTGGTATAAAGCTCTAAATACACACCTCAGAGTGTATAAAGCTCTAAAGACACACCTCAGAGTGGTATAAAGCTCTAAAGACACACCTCAGAGTGTTTAAACCTCTAAAGACACACCTCAGAGTGTATAAAGCTCTAAAGACGCACCTCAGAGTGTATAAAGCTCTAAATACACACCTCAGAGTGTATAAAGCTCTAAAGACACACCTCAGAGTGGTATAAAGCTCTAAAGACACACCTCAGAGTGTTTAAACCTCTAAAGACACACCTCAGAGTGTATAAAGCTCTAAAGACGCACCTCAGAGTGTATAAAGCTCTAAAGACGCACCTCAGAGTGTATAAAGCTCTAAAGACACACCTCAGAGTGTGTAAACCTCTAAAGACACACCTCAGAGTGGTATAAAGCTCTAAATACACACCTCAGAGTGTATAAAGCTCTAAAGACACACCTCAGAGTGGTATAAAGCTCTAAAGACACACCTCAGAGCGGTCTAAAGCTCTAAAGACACACCTCAGAGTGTATAAAGCTCTAAAGACGCACCTCAGAGTGTATAAAGCTCTAAAGACGCACCTCAGAGTGGTATAAAGCTCTAAAGACGCACCTCAGAGTGTATAAAGCTCTAAAGACACACCTCAGAGTGGTATAAAGCTCTAAAGACACACCTCAGAGTGGTATAAAGCTCTGAAGACACACCTTAGAGTGTTATAAAGCTCTAAAGACACACCTTAGAGTGTTATAAAGCTCTAAAGACACACCTCAGAGCGGTCTAAAGCTCTAAAGACACACCTCAGAGTGTATAAAGCTCTAAAGACACACCTCAGAGTGTATAAAGCTCTAAAGACACACCTCAGAGTGGTATAAAGCTCTAAAAGACACACTTACTCCTTTCCTTTTGGCAACTTTTAACTGGGCACTTAATAAAACTCCTCCCCTCCGAGTGTGAAAGAGGACATCATGTCCCTGAGACCAAAAGAAGGGAAGGACCTATTGGACTGTGCCTCATAGAGACTATTTCTATTCTGAAAGTGACTATCGTTTATTCACCTCAATTATGTCCAAAAGAATGGAACAAATCCTCCCAAACTGAATCCACAAAGATCAGACACAGATGACATGAGACCATCTTTACACAGAATGAGACAAATCCAAAAACAATAAAACAAAAGCCGTAATAATTAGTTTGGACACTGAAAAGGCTTTTGATTCTGTAGCTGGACTTATTTATTTAAATTGATAAACAAATTTCAAATAAACCATTTAATTATTAAGAATATTGGGGCTCTTAACGATGGTCCCACATCAAGAATTAAAATCAATGGTCATCTGACAAACCCACTGACCCTGGACAGGCCTGTTTGTTTTGTACTCGGAACCATTGGCCCAATTTATTAGACAATCCAAAAACCATGAACCCGATTTAAATGTTGTTCCCGTGCAGGCTTCACTGGCAGAGGTGAAATCAGACCATCTTAAACTGGTCTGACCATAGATTTATGGTTTGGAAAACAAAAGGTATAAAAGTTTTCACCTGATTGTAAAATATAAAAATGAAAAGCTTTGATGTGTTAAAAGAATCATTTGCCTTGGAGAAACAGGACTTTTATAGGTTTTTACAAATAAGGAGTTACTGAGAAATGATGATTATAATGTTTATCAAGGCTTAAACATCTGAACTTTTGAGGGGAAAAATACCTAAATTATATCAATGCATTTCTAATCTGTTCAGCTTCTAATGAATCAAAAACAAGTGGGACGGAGAGAGTGGTCTTTGTTTTGACAGACAAAGAGTGGGAAGATGTCTGTACATCCCAGTGGAGGACGACAAAATCACATGTTTGAGACTTTTGTTGGAATATATATATATATATATATATATATATATATATATATATATATATATATATATATATATATATATATATATATGTCATGTGCCCGTTACTCACAGACACAAAATAAAGTGAATACTGAGCTGCTAATAATATTACCATCCGTCCATCTTTTCCCCCTTATCCAGCGCCGGGTCGCGGGGGCTGCAGTCCAAGCAGGAGCTACCAGACTTCCCTCTCCCCAGACACTTCCAGCTCCCCCGGGGGATCCCGAGGTGTTCCCAAGCCGAGAGACATAGTCCCTGCAGCGTGTCCTGGGTCTTATAGTAATATCACTATACTACTATTATGTAAATAATACAGAATACAGGAGCCATTTAAGATGTATATAATATATATATATAAAAACAAAACCTTACAAAACACTTTTTTTAAGTTTGAAGGGGGCTGGGGGTGTGAGGGCACCACTGGGAATGTTTGCTTAGGGTACCCAAATACTCACCTGCTGCCAGTGTGTCCGAGCAACACACTTCCTCCACCTTCCCAGTGTGAAAGTGTCATGAGAGCCCAGAATGGCAGCCACATGTCTGCGTCCCAGGGCAGCTACAGCTACACCAACATGGAGAGGTGCAGATGAACGGCACAAGCAGCGGCTGGAATTCCTCAACATTTACTCCAATTATAGGCAATAAATGGAGCTTTAACAACCACATCAATCACCTCCATTGTGGAAAATAACATAATGACAATAATTACAATAATATCTCATTAAGAAAGAGAATGAGAGACAGGGGAGAATTAATAGCAGACAGGTGTACAACACAACGCAATTATGGAACCTCAAATTAGTGAACCCCGCCTGAGGCCAAAGTCATGAACAGAGAGTGAGAGAGAGACAGACGGAGGGGGGAGGGGAGAGAGGAGGAGAGACACTCACCAGGGTCAAAGTAACTACACTTTTAATATCCTGAATACAAATACAAGAACAAAGACTTCATCCACATGAAACAGTTAATAAATATTGAACGGTTGAGAATTTAAGGCTTCGACTTCTCTGAAAGTCTTAATTTTGAGATGACCACAAATAAGTTCACGTTTTCAACAGTGATTAGTAGATTTATTTTAACGTTATCTAATTATATGTTTTGGAACAAATAACCAGCTAACCTTAAATCTGAGGCTCTTCTTGGCTGTTTAGTCAGAGAAACGTCTCCACAGCAGCTCCAGATATATATATATATATATATATATATATATATATATATATATATATATATATATATATATATGTATATATATATATATGCTGTCATTTTACAGGCAATACAATGACATTTCCATGGAGACAAGCAGGTCGTGGACCTCCACCTAAAGTACACCTTTAACTTATAGAATAATAATAGAACAATAATAATGTAATAACTACACCTTAGCCATAATTAAACATCAACAAATAGTTCATTCATAATGACAAATAGTGTGTTTTGTTCTGTCTAAATCAGCAGGTGAATAAGATATTCCTTTATTGTCCCACATGGGGAAATTTCATTGGTGCAGAAGAACAGATCACTTATAGGAAGTCTGAAAACTTCCTATAAGTGATCTGTTCTTCTGGATCTACCTCTGTATCTACCTGCGTTGCAACAATGAAATTTCCCCATGTGGGACAATAAAGGAATATCTTATCTTATCTTATCTTACTAGATAAAGTTACAGGTCAGATCTGCGGAGAGGCGACGCCGCTCACAGTAAGAATACATGTTCTTGAGCAATAAAAAGACAACAAATGCAGGATAAGTGGAATACTGTGGAACATTCCAGAAAACATCTCTACATATACAGTATATACATCGTACCTTTAAGTGAAGTTAACAACATTTAAATGTGTCTGAAAAGAAGTAAAGCTTATATCCAACTATTTTAAACCGGTCTAAATATTCTTTTTGCAGAGCAGAGCGGCAGGACTGGTAGAGCGAGCACCAGAGCCTGACACCAAACAGAATTGCAAATAAGCAAACAAAAAAGTCTTAAATGTGTAAATTAGGCGGCGAAATAAGAAGCAAAGCTGCATTTCCCTGCAGACTGGAGCCTGGAGATGAGAGAGGCGCATCCAGACGTGATCAAGGGGAGCGCGGAGCTCTGCGGCAGGCATCAAGTCGCGCACTGGCAGCCTCTCCTCTCCAGTCAATCATCCATTACCCAGCCAAGTGCCTCCTCTGCCTCCTCTGCCTTGTCTGCCTCCTCTGCCTCCTCTGCCTCCTCTGCGTCCGACCCATCATACCACTGCCTGGGTAAACTCCTAATCCTCCTGTAGTTAGGCCGTGTCAACAGCCGACACGGAGCCCGACCTGCCACAACCAGAGCTAATAAAACCATTTCAGTTACAAGTGGAGACGAGAGGCTTTCATCTTCCAGCAGCGAGTGTCTCTGAAAAGGATGGAGAGGAGGGAAGAGGAGGGAAGAGGAGGGAAGAGGAGGGAAGAGGAGGGAAGAGGAGGGAAGAGGAGGGAAGAGGAGGGAAGAGGAGGGAAGAGGAGGGAGAAGAGGAGGGAAGAGGAGGGAGAAGAGGAGGGAAGAGGAGGGAAGAGGAGGGAGAAGAGGAGGGAAGAGGAGGGAAGAGGAGGGAGAAGAGGAGGGAAGAGGAGGGAGAAGAGGAGGGAAGAGGAGGGAGAAGAGGAGGGAAGAGGAGGGAAGAGGAGGGAAGAGGAGGGAGAAGAGGAGGGAAGAGGAGGGAGAAGAGGAGGGAAGAGGAGGGAGAAGAGGAGGGAAGAGGAGGGAAGAGGAAAGAAGAGGAGGGAAGAGGAGGGAGAAGAGGAGGGAAGAGGAGGGAAGAGGAGGGAGAAGAGGAGGGAAGAGGAGGGAGAAGAGGAGGGAAGAGGAGGGAGAAGAGGAGGGAAGAGGAGGGGGAAGAGGAGGGAGAAGAGGAGGGAAGAGGAGGGAAGAGGAGGGAAGAGGAGGGAGAAGAGGAGGGAAGAGGAGGGAAGAGGAGGGAAGAGGAGGGAGAAGAGGAGGGAAGAGGAGGGAGAAGAGGAGGGAAGAGGAGGGAGAAGAGGAGGGAAGAGGAGGGAAGAGGAGGGGGAAGAGGAGGGAGAAGAGGAGGGAGAAGAGGAGGGAAGAGGAGGGAAGAGGAGGGAGAAGAGGAGGGAAGAGGAGGGAAGAGGAGGGAAGAGGAGGGAAGAGGAGGGAAAAGGAGGGAAGAGGAGGGAGAAGAGGAGGGAAGAGGAGGGAAGAGGAGGGAGAAGAGGGAGAAGAGGAGGGAAGAGGAGGGAAGAGGAGGGAGAAGAGGAGGGAAGAGGAGGGAAGAGGAGGGAGAAGAGGAGGGAAGAGGAGGGAAGAGGAGGGAGAAGAGGAGGGAAGAGGAGGGAGAAGAGGAGGGAAGAGGAGGGAGAAGAGGAGGGAAGAGGAGGGAAGAGGAGGGAAGAGGAGGGAAGAGGAGGGAAGAGGAGGGAGAAGAGGAGGGAA
Organism: Eucyclogobius newberryi; assembly: GCF_026437365.1. Lineage (NCBI taxonomy): Eukaryota > Metazoa > Chordata > Actinopteri > Gobiiformes > Gobiidae > Eucyclogobius > Eucyclogobius newberryi. The sequence continues at coordinate 1,823,530 of NW_027315724.1, forward strand.
GAGGAGGGAGAAGAGGAGGGAAGAGGAGGGAAGAGGAGGGGGAAGAGGAGGGAGAAGAGGAGGGAGAAGAGGAGGGAAGAGGAGGGAAGAGGAGGGAGAAGAGGAGGGAAGAGGAGGGAGAAGAGGAGGGAAGAGGAGGGAGAAGAGGAGGGAAGAGGAGGGAAGAGGAGGGGGAAGAGGAGGGAGAAGAGGAGGGAGAAGAGGAGGGAAGAGGAGGGAAGAGGAGGGAAGAGGAGGGAGAAGAGGAGGGAAGAGGAGGGAAGAGGAGGGAAGAGGAGGGAAGAGGAGGGAAAAGGAGGGAAGAGGAGGGAGAAGAGGAGGGAAGAGGAGGGAAGAGGAGGGAGAAGAGGAGGGAAGAGGAGGGAGAAGAGGAGGGAAGAGGAGGGAAGAGGAGGGAGAAGAGGAGGGAAGAGGAGGGAAGAGGAGGGAGAAGAGGAGGGAAGAGGAGGGAAGAGGAGGGAGAAGAGGAGGGAAGAGGAGGGAGAAGAGGGAAGAGGAGGGAGAAGAGGAGGGAAGAGGAGGGAAGAGGAGGGAAGAGGAGGGAGAAGAGGAGGGAAGAGGAGGGAGAAGAGGAGGGAAGAGGAGGGAGAAGAGGAGGGAAGAGGAGGGAAGAGGAGGGGGAAGAGGAGGGAGAAGAGGAGGGAGAAGAGGAGGGAAGAGGAGGGAAGAGGAGGGAAGAGGAGGGAGAAGAGGAGGGAAGAGGAGGGAAGAGGAGGGAAGAGGAGGGAAGAGGAGGGAAAAGGAGGGAAGAGGAGGGAGAAGAGGAGGGAAGAGGAGGGAAGAGGAGGGAGAAGAGGAGGGAAGAGGAGGGAGAAGAGGAGGGAAGAGGGGGAAGAGGTGGGAGAAGAGGAGGGAAGAGGAGGGAAGAGGAGGGAGAAGAGGAGGGAAGAGGAGGGAAGAGGAGGGAAGAGGAGGGAAGAGGAGGGAAGAGGAGGGAGAAGAGGGGAGGGAGGGAGAAGAGGAGGAAGAGGAGGGAGAAGAGGAGGGAAGAGGAGGGAAGAGGAGGGAGAAGAGGAGGGAAGAGGAGGGAAGAGGAGGGAGAAGAGGAGGGAAGAGGAGGGAGAAGAGGAGGGAAGAGGAGGGAAGAGGAGGGAGAAGAGGAGGGAAGAGGAGGGAAGAGGAGGGAGAGAGGAGGGAAGAGGAGGGAAGAGGAGGGAGAGGAGGGAGAAGGGGAGGGAAGAGGAGGGAAGAGGAGGGAAGAGGAGGGAAGAGGAGGAGAAGAGGGGAAGAGGGGAGAAGAGGAGGGAAGAGGAGGGAAGAGGAGGAGAAGAGGAGGGAAGAGGAGGGGGAAGAGGAGGGAGAAGGGAGGGAAGAGGGAGAGGAGGGAAGAGGAGGGAGAAGAGGAGGGAAGAGGAGGGAAGAGGAGGGAAGAGGAGGGAAGAGGAGGAAAGGAGGGAAGAGGAGGGAAGAGGTGGGAAGAGGTGGGAAGAGGAGGGAAGAGGAGGGAGAAGAGGAGGGAAGAGGAGGGAGAAGAGGAGGGAAGAGGAGGGAAGAGGAGGGAAGAGGAGGGAGAAGAGGAGGGAAGAGGAGGAAGAGGTGGGAGAAGAGGAGGGAAGGGAGGGAGAGGAGGGAGAAGAGGAGGGAAGAGGAGGGAAGAGCAGGGAGAAGAGGAGGGAAGAGGAGGGAAAAGGAGGGACGAGGAGGGAAGAGGAGGAAGAGGAGGGAGAAGAGGAGGGAAGAGGAGGGAAGAGGAGGGAGAAGAGGAGGGAAGAGGAGGGAAGAGGAGGGAAGAGGAGGGAAAAGGAGGGAGAGGAGGGAGAAGAGGAGGGAAGAGGAGGGAGAAGAGGAGGGGAAGAGGAGGGAGAAGAGGTGGGAAGAGGAGGGGAAGAGGAGGGAAGAGGAGGGAAGAGGAGGGAAGAGGAGGGAAAGGAGGGAAGAGGAGGGAGAAGAGGAGGGAAGAGGAGGGAAGAGGAGGGAAGAGGAGGGAGAGAGGAGGGAAGAGGAGGGAGAAGAGGAGGGGAAGAGGAGGAAGAGGAGGGAAGAGGAGGGAGAAGAGGAGGGAAGAGGAGGGAAGAGGAGGGAGAAGAGGAGGAAGAGGAGGGAAGAGGAGGGAGAAGAGGAGGGAAGAGGAGGAAGAGCAGGGAGAAGAGGAGGGAAGAGGAGGGAAAGGAGGACGAGGCGGGAAGAGGAGGAAGAGGAGGGAAGAGGAGGGAGAAGAGGAGGAAGAGGAGGGAGAAGAGGAGGGAAGAGGAGGGAAGAGGAGGGAGAAGAGGAGGGAAGAGGAGGGAGAAGAGGAGGGAAGAGGAGGGAAGAGGAGGGAGAAGAGGAGGGAAGAGGAGGGAAGAGGAGGGAAGAGGAGGGAAAAGGAGGAAGAGGAGGGAGAAGAGGAGGGAAGAGGAGGGAAGAGGAGGAGAAGAGGAGGGAAGAGGAGGGAAGAGGAGGGAAGAGGAGGGAAGAGGAGGGAAGAGGAGGGAAGAGGAGGGAAGAGGAGGGAGAAGAGGAGGGAAGAGGAGGGAGAAGAGGAGGGAAGAGGTGGGAAGAGGAGGGAGAGAGGAGGGAAGAGGAGGGAAGAGGAGGGAGAAGAGGAGGGAAGAGGAGGGAGAAGAGGAGGGAAGAGGAGGGAGAAGAGGAGGGAAGAGGAGGGAAGAGGAGGGAAGAGGAGGGAGAAGAGGAGGGAAGAGGAGGAGAAGGGAGGGAAGAGGAGGAGAAGAGGAGGGAAGTGGAGGGAAGAGGAAGAAGAGGAGGGAAGAGGAGGGAGAAGAGGAGGGAAGAGGAGGGAAGAGGAGGGAGAAGAGGAGGGAAGAGGAGGGGAAGAGGAGGGAAGAGGAGGGAGAAGAGGAGGGAAGAGGAGGGGGAAGAGGAGGGAGAAGAGGAGGGAAGAGGAGGGAAGAGGAGGGAAGAGGAGGGAGAAGAGGAGGGAAGAGGAGGGAAGAGGAGGGAAGAGGAGGAGAAGAGTGGGAAGAGGAGGGAGAAGGGGGAAGAGGAGGGAAGAGGAGGAGAGGTGGAAGAGGAGGGAAGAGGAGGGAGGGGAGAGAGGAGGGAGAGGAGGGAAGTGGTGGGAGAGTGGTGGGTTGAGGTGGGAGAGGAGGGATGAGGAGGGAGAAGAGGAGGGAAGAGGAGGGAAGAGGTGGGTGAGGGGGAAGAGGAGGGTAGAGGTGGGTGAGAGGAGGGAAGAGGAGGGAGGAAGAGGTGGGAGAGGAGGGAAGAGGAGGGGAAGAGGAGGGAGAAGAGGAGGGAGAGGAGGGAAGAGGAGGGAAGAGGAGGGAAGAGGAGGGAGAGGAGGGAGAGAGGAGGAAGAGGAGGGAGAAGAGGAGGGAAGAGGAGGGAAGAGGAGGGGAAGTGGAAGGGAGAGGAGGGAGGAGGGAGGGAAGAGGAGGGAAGAGGAGGGAAGAGGAGGGTGAAGAGGAGGGAAGAGGAGGGAAGAGGAGGGAAGAGGAGGGAGAGGAGGAAAGGAGGGAAGAGGAGGGAGAAGAGGGGGGAAGTGGTGGGAGAGAGGAGGGGATGAGGTGGGAAGAGGAGGGTGAAGGGAGGGAAGAGGAGGGAAGAGGAGGGTGGAGGTGAGGAGGGTGGAGGAGGGGAGAGGTGGGGTGAAGAGGAGGGAAGAGGAGGGAAGAGGTGGGGAAGAGGTGGGAAGAGGAGGGAGAAGAGGAGGGAAGAGGAGGGAGAAGAGGAGGGAAGAGGAGGGAAGAGGAGGGAAGAGGTGGGAAGTGGAGGGAAGTGGAGGGTGAAGAGGTGGGATGGGAGGGAGTGAGGAGGGAAGAGGAGGGAAGAGGAGGGGGAAGAGGAGGGAGAAGAGGAGGGAGAAGAGGTGGAGAGGTGGGAAGTGGTGGGAAGAGGAGGGAGAAGTGGTGGGAAGAGGGGGAAGAGGTGGGATGAGGAGGGTAGTGGTGGGAAAGGAGGGAAGAGGAGGGAGAAGAGGAGGGAAGAGGTGGGAAGAGGAGGGAGAAGAGGAGGGAAGAGGAGGGAGAAGAGGAGGGAAGAGGAGGGAAGAGGAGGGTGAAGAGGTGGGAAGAGGAGGGAGAGGTGGGAAGAGGAGGGAAGAGGAGGGAAGAGGAGGGAGAAGAGGAGGGAGAGGAGGGAAGAGGAGGGAGAAGAGGAGGGAAGAGGAGGAGAAGAGGAGGGAAGTGGGAGGGAGAAGAGGAGGGATGTGGAGGGAGGAGGTGAGAGGAGGGAAGAGGAGGGAAGAGGAGGGAGAAGAGGAGGGAAGAGGAGGGAGAAGAGGAGGGAAGAGGAGGGAAGTGGAGGGAGAAGAGGAGGGAGAGGAGGGAAGAGGAGGGAGATGAGGAGGGAGAGGAGGGAAGAGGAGGGAAGAGAGGGAGAAGGGGAGGGAAGAGGAGGGAAGAGGAGGGAAGAGGAGGGAAGAGGAGGGAGAAGAGGAGGGAAGAGGAGGGAGAAGAGGAGGGAAGAGGAGGGAAGAGGAGGGAGAAGAGGAGGGAAGAGGAGGGGGAAGAGGAGGGAGAAGAGGAGGGAAGAGGAGGGAAGAGGAGGGAAGAGGAGGGAGAAGAGGAGGGAAGAGGAGGGAAGAGGAGGGAAGAGGAGGGAAGAGGAGGGAAAGGAGGGAAGAGGAGGGAGAAGAGGAGGGAAGAGGAGGGAAGAGGAGGAGAAGAGGGAGAAGAGGAGGGAAGAGGAGGGAAGAGGAGGGAGAAGAGGAGGGAAGAGGAGGGAAGAGGAGGGAGAAGAGGAGGGAAGAGGAGGAAGAGGAGGGAGAAGAGGAGGGAAGAGGAGGGAAGAGGAGGGAGAAGAGGAGGGAAGAGGAGGGGAAGAGCAGGGAGAAGAGGAGGGAAGAGGAGGGAAAAGGAGGGACGAGGAGGGAAGAGGAGGGAAGAGGAGGGAGAAGAGGAGGGAAGAGGAGGGAAGAGGAGGGAGAGAGGAGGGAAGAGGAGGGAAGAGGAGGGAAGAGGAGGAAAAGGAGGGAAGAGGAGGGAGAAGAGGAGGGAAGAGGAGGGAGAAGAGTGAGGGAAGAGGAGGGAGAAGAGGAGGGAAGAGGAGGGAAGAGGAGGGAAGAGGAGGGAAGAGGAGGGAAGAGGAGGGAAAGGAGGGAAGAGGAGGGAGAAGAGGAGGGAAGAGGAGGGAAGAGGAGGGAAGAGGAGGGAGAAGAGGAGGGAAGAGGAGGAGAAGAGGAGGGAGAGGAGGGAAGAGGAGGGAAGAGGAGGGAGAAGAGGAGGGAAGAGGAGGAAGAGGAGGGAGAAGAGGAGGGAAGAGGAGGGAAGAGGAGGGAGAAGAGGAGGGAAGAGGAGGGAAGAGCAGGGAGAGAGGGAGGGAAGAGGAGGGAAAAGGAGGGACGAGGAGGGAAGAGGAGGGAAGAGGAGGGAAGAGGAGGGAGAAGAGGAGGGAAGAGGAGGGAGAAGAGGAGGGAAGAGGAGGGAAGAGGAGGGAGAAGAGGAGGGAAGAGGAGGGAGAAGAGGAGGGAAGAGGAGGGAAGAGGAGGGAGAAGAGGAGGGAAGAGGAGGGAAGAGGAGGAAGAGGAGGGAAAGGAGGGAAGAGGAGGGAGAAGAGGAGGGAAGAGGAGGGAAGAGGAGGGAGAAGAGGAGGGAAGAGGAGGGAGAAGAGGAGGAAGAGGAGGGAAGAGGAGGGAAGAGGAGGGAAAAGGAGGGAAGAGGAGGGAGAAGAGGAGGAAGAGGAGGGAGAAGAGGAGGGAAGAGGAGGGAAGAGGAGGAGAAGAGGAGGGAAGAGGAGGGAGAAGAGGAGGGAAGAGGAGGGAAGAGGAGGAGAGAGGAGGGAAGAGGAGGGAGAAGAGGAGGGAAGAGGAGGGAAGAGGAGGGAGAAGAGGAGGGAAGAGGAGGGAAGAGGAGGGAAGAGGAGGGAAGAGGAGGGAAAGGAGGGAAGAGGAGGGAGAAGAGGAGGGAAGAGGAGGGAAGAGGAGGGAGAAGAGGAGGGAAGAGGAGGGAAAGAGGAGGGAGAAGAGGAGGGAAGAGGAGGAGAAGAGGAGGGAAGAGGAGGAGAAGAGGAGGGAAGAGGAGGAGAAGAGGAGGAAGAGGAGGGAAGAGGAGGGAGAAGAGGAGGGAAGAGGAGGGAAGAGGAGGGAGAAGAGGAGGGAAGAGGAGGGAAGAGGAGAGAAGAGGAGGGAAAGGGGACGAGGAGGGAGAAGAGGAGGGAAGAGGAGGAAGAGGAGGAGAAGAGGAGGGAAGAGGAGGGAAGAGGAGGGAGAAGAGGAGGGAAGAGGAGGGAAGAGGAGGGAAGAGGAGGGAAGAGGAGGAAGAGGAGGGAGAAGAGGAGGGAAGAGGAGGGAGAAGAGGAGGGAAGAGGAGGGAGAAGAGGAGGGAAGAGGAGGGAAGAGGAGGGAAGAGGAGGGAGAAGAGGAGGGAAAAGGAGGGAAGAGGAGGGAGAAGAGGAGGGAAGAGGAGGGAAGAGGAGGGAGAAGAGGAGGGAAGAGGAGGGAAGAGGAGGGAGAAGAGGAGGGAAGAGGAGGGAAGAGGAGGGAAGAGGAGGGAAGAGGAGGGAGAAGAGGAGGGAAAAGGAGGGACGAGGAGGGAAGAGGAGGGAGAAGAGGAGGGAAGAGGAGGGAAGAGGAGGGAAGAGGAGGGAGAAGAGGAGGGAAGAGGAGGGAGAAGAGGAGGGAAGAGGAGGGAAGAGGAGGGAAGAGGAGGGAGAAGAGGAGGGAAGAGGAGGGAAGAGGAGGGAGAAGAGGAGGGAAGAGGAGGGAAGAGGAGGGAAGAGGAGGGAGAAGAGGAGGGAAGAGGAGGGAGAAGAGGAGGGAAAAGGAGGGAAGAGGAGGGAAGAGGACGGAAGAGGAGGGAAGAGGAGGGAAGAGGAGGGAGAAGAGGAGGGAAGAGGAGGGAAGAGGAGGGAAGAGGAGGGAAGAGGAGGGAAGAGGAGGGAGAAGAGGAGGGAAGAGGAGGGAGAAGAGGAGGGAAGAGGAGGGAAGAGGAGGGAAAAGGAGGGAAGAGGAGGGAGAAGAGGAGGGAAGAGGAGGGAAGAGGAGGGAAGAGGAGGGAGAAGAGGAGGGAAGAGGAGGGAGAAGAGGAGGGAAGAGGAGGGAAGAGGAGGGAAGAGGAGGGAAGAGGAGGGGGAAGAGGAGGGAGAAGAGGAGGGAAGAGGAGAGAAGAGGAGGGAAAAGGAGGGAAGAGGAGGGAGAAGAGGAGGGAAGAGGAGGGAAGAGGAGGGAAGAGGAGGGAAGAGGAGGGAGAAGAGGAGGGAGAAGAGGAGGGAAGAGGAGGGAGAAGAGGAGGGAAGAGGAGGGAAGAGGAGGGAAGAGGAGGGAAGAGGAGGGAGAAGAGGAGGGAAGAGGAGGGAAGAGGAGGGGGAAGAGGAGGGAAGAGGAGGGAAGAGGAGGGAGAAGAGGAGGGAAAAGGAGGGACGAGGAGGGAAGAGGAGGGAAGAGGAGGGAAGAGGAGGGAGAAGAGGAGGGAAGAGGAGGGAAGAGGAGGGAGAAGAGGAGGGAAGAGGAGGGAAGAGGAGGGAGAAGAGGAGGGAAGAGGAGGGAGAAGAGGAGGGAAGAGGAGGGAAGAGGAGGGAGAAGAGGAGGGAAGAGGAGGGAAAAGGAGGGAAGAGGAGGGAAGAGGAGGGAAGAGGAGGGAGAAGAGGAGGGAAGAGGAGGGAAGAGGAGGGAGAAGAGGAGGGAGAAGAGGAGGGAAGAGGAGGGGGAAGAGGAGGGAAGAGGAGGGAAGAGGAGGGAGAAGAGGAGGGAGAAGAGGAGGGAGAAGAGGAGGGAAGAGGAGGGAAGAGGAGGGAGAAGAGGAGGGAAGAGGAGGGAAGAGGAGGGAGAAGAGGAGGGAAGAGGAGGGAAGAGGAGGGAGAAGAGGAGGGAAGAGGAGGGAGAAGAGGAGGGAAGAGGAGGGAAGAGGAGGGAGAAGAGGAGGGAAGAGGAGGGAAGAGGAGGGAAGAGGAGGGAGAAGAGGAGGGAAGAGGAGAGAAGAGGAGGGAGAAGAGGAGGGAAGAGGAGGGAGAAGAGGAGGGAAGAGGAGGGAGAAGAGGGAAGAGGAGGGAAAGGATGGAGAAGAGGAGGGACGAGGATGGAGGAGGAGGGAGAAGAGGCTTTTATCATCAGAAAATGAACTGGAAGAGAGTCGGGATTGTGCTCAAAAATGACGAGAGGCATTTGATTGTTGTGTTCATGAAGGATCTCTCCAGAGCATGTTGAGTGTTCTCTCTGTGTTTGCAGGATTATATCTCTCCAGAGCATGTTGAGTGTTCTCCCTGTGTTTGCAGGATTATATCTCTCCAGAGCATGTTGAGTGTTCTCCCTGTGTTTGCAGGATTATATCTCTCCAGAGCATGTTGAGTGTTCTCCCTGTGTTTGCAGGATTATATCTCTC
>NW_027315724.1:1836724-1881724 GCF_026437365.1 Eucyclogobius newberryi
GTATATATATATATATATATATATATATATATATATATATATATATACTATTATATATATATATATATATATATATATATATACTATTATATATATATATATATATATATATATATATATATATATATATATATAGCAGCAGCAGTATCTGCATACACACACACACACACACACACACACACACACATTTGTCATCATTAGCCCGGCTCTGGCACTTGCCCCCGCTCCTCAGATCCTGCACCCGCCATTATCAACCCTTCAGTCTTTATTTAGGAAACAGCGACTCTTTTTGTCACCGCGTGTTTCGGTTTTGGTGGCAGCCATTTTGTAGGACTATGTGGAACGCAGAGTGTGGCTTTGGTCTGGTTTTGGGTTCCAGGGTGGTACCCGGTTCTATACTCGGCTCTGAAGGTCAGTGGGCAGATGATGACGACGCCCACTGGACTTCAGCTGTGGACACGGCACAGACTGAGATTATTCACCAAGCTGCAGGTCCTACAGCTGCAGGTCCTGCAGCTGCAGGTCCTACAGCTGCAGGTCCTACAGCTCCTACAGCTGCAGGTCCTACAGCTGCAGGTCCTGCAGCTGCAGGTCCTGCAGCTGCAGGTCCTGCAGCTGCAGGTCCTGCAGCTGCAGGTCCTACAGCTGCAGGTCCTACAGCTGCAGGTCCTACAGCTGCAGGTCCTACAGCTGCAGGTCCTACAGCTGCAGGTCCTGCAGCTGCAGGTCCTACAGCTGCAGGTCCTAGAACAAGGCTCTAGAACAAGGGCCAAAATGTATCATTTATTTGCATCATTTTGTGCATGATTCCAACAATATTCAGTTTATGTTCACATGCTCCTGTAAGTGTCCAAAAGGGCAGGACCATCACTTGGTCCTTTTGTTTGTTATTTGAATACTGTTAATTATAGACGATTCAGTCGATATTCTGCAAAGCTCCAAAACAACTACTGGGATATTGTCCCATCTCCGACCTTTACTCTGTAATAATAATAATTGATTGTAACTCAGACGTGTGCCAGAGGAGCTTTCCCACTCAGAAGGACGGGTGGATTGATCTAATAATAGCTGGTGTGTCCTGTGGCGGCTGGGCCGGCTTCATGACTCCGGGCTGCCATTAAACAGCTGAAAATTACCCAAATGAATGGACAGGCTCCGGCAGGGGTCCACAATGGCAGCGCGGCCCCCAGCAGAGACGCCATATTGCCTGGAATAATAAAGCCCTGTTATTAAAAATCCCAATGACAATTTCATTTTGTGGCAAATAAAATGATAGCGGTGTATCCCTGGAGACGGGCGACACATGAGCCTGTCTGTTGTCACATCGCTCAAGTGTCACGGACTTAATCCAATTCAACCCAAATGTGTCAGTGCGTACAATCGCCCGGCCTAATCTGCACGTTAGCCCAGCGGCTAGCGGCTAAACTGCCTTTGTGTGGACCTGAGCCGCAGAGTCCATGGCATGTAGCAGCACACTGGACACCTGCATGGCTCACACACACTGGATCACCTGCATGGCTCGCTCACACACACTGGATTACCTGCATGGATCACACACACTGGAACACCTGCATGGCTCACACACACTCGGACACCTGCATGGCTCACACACACTGGAACACCTGCATGGCTCACAAACACTCAAACACCTGCATGGCTCACACACATGGCTCACACACACTCAAACGCCTGCATGACTCACACACACTCAAACACCTGCATGGCTCACACACACTGGACACCTGCATGGCTCACACACAATGGAATACCTGCATGGTTCACACACACTGGAATACCTGCATGGCTCACACACACTCAAACACCTGCATGGCTCACACACACTGGAACACCTGCATGGCTCACACACACTGGAATCACACGCACATGGAACGCTCACGTGGGCATCATGTCCTGACCGGTCTTTATGTTGCATTGAAGTGCAAGTCGTGTGTGATGTCAGAGTTCATACTTCACTATGATTGGCTCATTCCAGCTGACACTCAGATGCCCTCCCACCGTGTCATTTCTTAGATCAAACTGACGATAAACGTGAAACCGCAGCATAAATGGAATCTTCCAAATCCTGCTCTTCTTCTTCTTCTTTGGTGTTTTGTGTCGGTTGTTATCCAAGTGTTACATTACCGCCTCCCACTGTTGTTGTTGTTGTTGTTGTTGTGTTGCTTTTAATGACGGTTGGCGGCAAACAGAAAAGGTGCATTTACACACACACATTCTGGTCCGTCCACTCTTATTCAGGTAACATACATTTACATACATACATACACACATACATACATACATACATACATTCATACATTCATACATACATACATACATACATACATACATACATTCATACATTCATACATACATACATACATACATACATACATACATACATACATACATTCATACATTCATACATACATACATACATTCATACATACATACATACATACACACATACATACATACATACACACATACATACATACATACATACATACATTCATACATTCATACATACATACATACACACATACATACATACATACACACATACATACATACACACATACATACATTCATACATTCATACATACATACATACATACATACATACACACATACATACATACATACATTCATACATTCATACATACATACATACATACACACATACATACATACATACATTCATACATTCATACATACATACATACATACATACATACATACATACATACATACATACATACACACATTCATACATTCATACATACATACATACATACATACATACATACATACATACATACATTCATACATACATACATACATACATACATACATACATACACACATACATACATACATACATTCATACATTCATACATACATACATACATACACACATACATACATACATACATTCATACATTCATACATATATACATACATACATACATACATACATACATGCATACATACATACATACATACATACATACATACATACATACATTCATACATTCATACATACATACATACATACATTCATACATACATACATACATACATACATACATACATACACACATACATACATACATACATACATACATACATACATACATGCATACATACATACATACATACATACATACATACATTCATACATTCATACATACATACATACATACATACATACACACATACATACATACATACACACACACATACATACATACATACATACATACATACATACATACATTCATACATTCATACATACATACATACATACATACACACATACATACATACATACATACATACATACATACATACATACATACATACATACATACATACATTCATACATTCATACATACACACATACATACATACACACATACATACATACATACATACATACATACATACATTCATACATACACACATACATACATACATACATACACACATACATACATACATACATACATACATACATACACACATACATACATACATACATACATACATACATACACACATACATACATACATACATACACACATACATACATACATACATACATACATACATATATACATTCATACATTCATACATACATACATACACACATACATACATACATACACACACACATACATACATACATACATACATACATACATACACACATACATACATACATACATACATACATACATACATACATTCATACATACATACATACATTCATACATACACACATACATACATACATACATACATACATACATACATACATTCATACATACATACATACATACATTCATACATACATACATACATACATACACACATACATACATACATACATTCATACATACATACATACATACATACACACACACATACATACATACATGCATACATTCATGATTTTACTGTCTTAAAAACATAAAATGAACTGAAATAAAGAAACGTTTCAAACAGCTTTTGCTCACTTTCCCAACACAATGAAACGTCCCAGAGCTCGGAGCAGAGTTTTAGAGTGCACTTCCTGGTTCTCAGACGCACACAATCCATACGTCTGCACTGGGGCCAGTCGGCCTGTCCCTTTAAGAGTTAAGAACCCTGACAAGGAAGGAAACCTTAGATTGTATTCCCTAAATTAAGTGACAATTAGTAATTCATCCTAAACTAATTCATAATTTAGATTTCAGATTTGAGTCTTTTTTTACAGAGCTCTTTGACTATTGTGAGCTGTTTTAGCTCATGTGCACTGTTCACGCTCAATAGGCCTGTTAGCGGTGGGCCGTCCCGCTCATGTCACACTGCGGCGCGTTAAGGCCCCGACTCAACAATCCACAGCCATGACTCATTCTGGAGCCAGTCACCAAAGGCCAGCGTCCATCCTGGATAAGTGCTGCTGACCCTGAGGCCCTGAGCCACGCAGGAGTGTGGGGGGGGGGCACAAAGGCCCCTCTAACACTGCACTGGGGCAGGCTGCAGGCCGGAGGCTGCAGGCCGGAGGCTGCAGGCGGGAGGCTGCAGGCGGGAGGCTGCAGACGGGAGGCTGCAGGCGGGAGGCTGCAGACGGGAGGCTGCAGGCGGGAGGCTGCAGGCGGGAGGCTGCAGGCCGGAGGCTGCAGGCCGGAGGCTGCAGGCGGGAGGCTGCAGACGGGAAGCTGCAGACGGGAGGCTGCAGGCCGGAGGCTGCAGGCCGGAGGCTGCAGGCGGGAGGCTGCAGGCGGGAGGCTGCAGACGGGAGGCTGCAGGCGGGAGGCTGCAGGCGGGAGGCTGCAGGCCGGAGGCTGCAGACGGGAGGCTGCAGGCGGGAGGCTGCAGGCGGGAGGCTGCAGGCGGGAGGCTGCAGGCCGGAGGCTGCAGGCGGGAGGCTGCAGGCGGGAGGCTGCAGACGGGAGGCTGCAGGCGGGAGGCTGCAGGCGGGAGGCTGCAGACGGGAGGCTGCAGGCCGGAGGCTGCAGGCGGGAGGCTGCAGACGGGAGGCTGCAGGCGGGAGGCTGCAGGCCGGAGGCTGCAGGCGGGAGGCTGCAGGCGGGAGGCTGCAGACGGGAGGCTGCAGGCGGGAGGCTGCAGGCGGGAGGCTGCAGACGGGAGGCTGCAGGCGGGAGGCTGCAGACGGGAGGCTGCAGGCCGGAGGCTGCAGGCCGGAGGCTGCAGGACGGAGGCTGCAGGACGGAGGCTGCAGGACGGAGGCTACAAAATGTCTTATCTTATAAATGATCAAAAGCCCTCAAAAGACCCATGTATCCGAAACCTGCAAAGCTAGGTTTAGGTTTAGGTTTAGGTTTAGGTTTAGGTTTAGGTTTAGGTTTAGGTTAAGGTTTAGGTTTAGGTTTAGGTTTATGGTGCATGTTGAAGCACTTATCACTTGCACTTAAATCATTATTTTCCTTGAGTTGGTTATTAAGATATAATTATGTGTGAAATGCTATCCTAAGCTCTCAGCAACAATTTATATTTAATAAATGTGTCTCGGATTCTTGGACGAATTCAGATTTCTATTCAAATCCATATTCATGTTCAGTAAATGGACTTCACAAAGTACTTCTTGCACATTCCAGTCTTTTTCTCTTGTCCCAGTGCAAACCTGCTCCAGACGACGGCCCGGGACGGGAACACGACTGTGAAAACGGCCACATGCTTCGGATTAGGACGTGAGAATCGCAAGGAAAATCCCCCACTGTCACGCAGCAGACGGTCCGAGTCTGGGGCCAGGGTCCGGAGGCGAGACCAGATACGCAGAGGCCCGGGGAAGATGGGGCCCACCTGCGTCCAATCATGTGCTCCAGCTCCCAGTCCAGCTCCCAGTCTGTTTGCCCATCAACCAGAGGTTACTGGTTCAAACCTCGCCAATTCAAGTCATCTTCATTCATAAATACAACAGACAATTTTCATTCAGGATTTTGTATTTATTATTGAAGAGTGAAAAGCAGCTCACAAACACCTCGAGGATCAAAACAACAGGAAAATCAGCAGTAAATAAATATGATTATTTGCTTGATACCTCAAAAATTCTGGCAAAGTTGATGGCTCAGGTCTGTGGACGACGCTATAAACCTGGCTCTCCACTTCACCTGCAGCACCTGGACCCCGGGAACCTGCACCAGGATCCTGTTTGTGGACTTCAGCTCTGCATCAACACCACCTCCTGCTCCAGGACAAGCTCTCCCAGCTCAACATGCCTGACTCCACCTGCAGGGGGAGCACTGACTCCACCTGCAGGGGGAGCACCACCTGCAGGGGGAGCGCTGACTCCACCTGCAGGGGGAGCGCTGACTCCACCTGCAGGGGGAGCACTGACTCCACCTGCAGGGGGAGCACTGACTCCACCTGCAGGGGGAGCACCACCTGCAGGGGGAGCGCTGACTCCACCTGCAGGGGGAGCGCTGACTCCACCTGCAGGGGGAGCACTGACTCCACCTGCAGGGGGAGCACTGACTCCACCTCCACCTGCAGGTGGAGGCAGTGTGTGCAGCTGAGGAAGAATGTCTCAGACACTGGGACTATCAGCACAGGAGCCCCACAGGGCTGAGTACTTTCCCCCCTGCTCTTCTCCCTGTGACACAAACTGCTGCACCTCCAGCCACGACTCCATAAAACTGATCCAGTTTGTGGACGACACCACCCTCATCACCATGACGACACCACCCTCATCACCATGACGACACCACCCTCATCACCATGACGACACCACCCTCATCACCATGACGACACCACCCTCATCGGGCTCATCTGGGACGGGGATGAGTCCGTCTACAGGAGGTGGAGCAGTAACAACCTGGAGTTCAACGCCCAGAAGACACAGCCCCCCCTCACCATCTCAGACCCGCCCTCACCACAGTGGACTCCTCCTCTTCCTCTGCACCACCATCACCTGGACCTCAAGTGGGAGGAGCCACCATCACCTGAACCTCAAGTGGGAGGAGCCACCATCACCTGGACCTCAAGTGGGAGGAGCCACCATCACCAGGACCTCAAGTGTGAGCCACCATCACCAGGACCTCAAGTGGGAGGAGCCACCATCACCAGGACCTCAAGTGGGAGCCACCATCACCAGGACCTCAAGTGGGAGCCACCATCACCAGAACCTCAAGTGGGAGGAGCCACCATCACCTGGACCTCAAGTGGGAGGAGCCACCATCACCAGGACCTCAAGTGGGAGGAGCCACCATCACCTGGACCTCAAGTGGGAGGAGCCACCATCACCAGGACCTCAAGTGGGAGGAGCCACCATCACCAGAACCTCAAGTGGGAGGAGCCACCATCACCAGGACCTCAAGTGGGAGGAGCCACCATCACCAGGACCTCAAGTGGGAGGAGCCACCATCACCAGAACCTCAAGTGGGAGTCACCATCACCAGGACCTCAAGTGGGAGGAGCCACCATCACCTGGACCTCAAGTGGGAGCCACCATCACCAGGACCTCAAGTGGGAGGAGCCACCATCACCAGGACCTCAAGTGGGAGGAGCCACCATCACCAGGACCTCAAGTGGGAGGAGCCACCATCACCTGGACCTCAAGTGGGAGGAGCCACCATCACCTGGACCTCAAGTGGGAGGAGCCACCATCACCAGGACCTCAAGTGGGAGGAGCCACCATCGCCAGGACCTCAAGTGGGAGGAGCCACCATCACCAGGACCTCAAGTGGGAGGAGCCACCATCACCAGGACCTCAAGTGGGAGGAGCCACCATCACCTGGACCTCAAGTGGGAGGAGCCACCATCACCTGGACCTCAAGTGGGAGGAGCCACCATCACCAGGACCTCAAGTGGGAGGAGCCACCATCACCAGGACCTCGAGTGGGAGGAGCCACCATCACCATGACCTCAAGTGGGAGGAGCCACCATCACCAGGACCTCAAGTGGGAGGAGCCTCCATCACCAGGACCTCAAGTGGGAGGAGCCACCATCACCAGGACCTCAAGTGGGAGGAGCCACCATCACCAGGACCTCAAGTGGGAGGAGCCACCATCACCAGGACCTCAAGTGGGAGGAGCCTCCATCACCAGGACCTCAAGTGGGAGGAGCCACCATCACCATGACCTCAAGTGGGAGGAGCCACCATCACCAGGACCTCAAGTGGGAGGAGCCTCCATCACCAGGACCTCAAGTGGGAGGAGCCACCATCACCAGGACCTCAAGTGGGAGGAGCCACCATCACCAGGACCTCAAGTGGGAGGAGCCACCATCACCAGGACCTCAAGTGGGAGGAGCCACCATCACCAGGACCTCAAGTGGGAGGAGCCACCATCACCAGGACCTCAAGTGGGAGGAGCCACCATCACCAGGACCTCAAGTGGGAGGAGCCACCATCACCAGGACCTCAAGTGGGAGGAGCCACCATCACCAGGACCTCAAGTGGGAGGAGCCACCATCAGCTCCTCATCAAGAAGCTCCAGCAGAGGATGAACTTCCTGCAGCAGCTGAAGAAAGTCAAGCTGACAGAGGAGATGATGGTGCAGTTCTACACGGCCATCATTGAGACCATCCTCACCTCCTCCAGCACCTCCTCCATCACCTCCTCCATCACCTCCTCCATCACCTCCTCCAGCACCTCCTCCATCACCTCCTCCATCACCTCCTCCATCACCTCCTCCAGCACCTCCTCCATCACCTCCTCCATCACCTCCTCCATCACCTCCTCCAGCACCTCCTCCATCACCTCCTCCATCACCTCCTCCAGCACCTCCTCCATCACCTCCTCCATCACCTCCTCCATCACCTCCTCCAGCACCTCCTCCATCACCTCCTCCATCACCTCCTCCATCACCTCCTCCAGCACCTCCTCCATCACCTCCTCCATCACCTCCTCCATCACCTCCTCCATCACCTCCTCCATCACCATGTGGTACGCTGGAGCCACAGCCAGGGACAAACAGAGACTACAGCACCCTCTCTCAGACTTCCATCTCTGAAGGACTTGTACGTCTCCAGGACTCTGGGACGAACATGTCAGATCCCTTCTCACCCTGGACATGGACTATATGAGCCACTCCCCTCAGGCAGGAGGCCACTCCCCTCAGGCAGGAGGCCACTCCCCTCAGGCAGGAGGCCACTCCCCTCAGGCAGGAGGCCACTCCCCTCAGGCAGGAGGCCACGGTCCATCTGGACCAGAACCTCCTCCACAAGAACAGTTTCTTTCCCTCTGCTGTTGGACTCACTTTAACCTTAATTTAATCCCTCACTCTTCACTTTCCTCACATCTGTAAATTCAATTCTACATTTGTACAGTTGAATTTTGTCTTATAGCTTATTGTTATTTTTATCCCAATGCAGATTTAAACTGTTTTTCTTTTTGACCTATCATTGTTCTTTTTTTATATTGCACCGAATCACCAGGACAAGTTCCTCTGTTTGTGACTTCTGTTTATCGATAATAATAAACTCTTTCTCAGTCTGATTCTGCCAGAGCTCAGGATTTAGAAGGCAATGACTCACTAAATAAACGTTAAATCATGAGTCAAGAAAGTTTGCAATACGGTCAAATTCAGCCTTTCTTACGAGCTCTTTGTACGAGACTCTCATATTAAACATGAGCAGAACAAGCAGCACTCACACACCAGAGCTCAGTGTCCAACAGTGAAGACGCTCACGCTCCTGAACCGGGACAACGTGATTAACATACACAAATCTCCGGATTGTCTTCACCTTCTTGTACGCTGGGGTCAGTTAGGGTCAGTTAGGGTCAGTTAGGGTCAGTTAGGGTCAGTTAGGGTCAGTTAGGGTCAGTTAGAGGGTCAGCACAGTCCCACTCAGAGGGCCAATCATGTTCTCTGGCCCTGCAGCAGTGGAACACTCTCAGGAGCACTTTCCAAACTCTTTGAACTGAACGGCTGAGTGAGAAGCCCCGCCCTCCCTGACACTGTGAGTGTGGTGGGGGGTGTGGCTCTGGTGGGGGGTGTGGCTCTGGTGGGGGGTGTGGCTCTGGTGGGGGGTGTGGCTCTGGTAGCGGGTGTGGCTCTGGTGGGGTGTGGGGTCTTCAGCTCCCGCTCGGCCTGGTTCTCCCGGTCGGCCTGGTTCTCCTGCTCGGCCTGGTTCTCCCGCTCCTGGTTCTCCCGCTCGGCCTGGTTCTCCCGCTCGGCCTGGTTCTCCCGCTCGGCCTGGTTCTCCCGCTCGGCCTGGTTCTCCCGCTCGGCCTGGTTCTCCCGCTCGGCCTGGTTCTCCCGCTCGGCCTGGTTCTCCCGCTCCTGGTTCTCCCGCCCGGCCTGGTTCTCCCGGTCGGCCTGGTTCTCCTGCTCGGCCTGGTTCTCCCGCTCCTGGTTCTCCCGGTCGGCCTGGTTCTCCTGCTCGGCCTGGTTCTCCCGCTCGGCCTGGTTCTCCCGCTCCTGGTTCTCCCGCTCAGCCTGGTTCTCCCGCTCGGCCTGGTTCTCTTGCTCGGCCTGGTTCTCTTGCTCGGCCTGGTTCTCTTGCTCGGCCTGGTTCTCTTGCTCGGCCTGGTTCTCTTGCTCGGCCTGGTTCTCTTGCTCGGCCTGGTTCTCTTGCTCGGCCTGGTTCTCCCGCTCCTGGTTCTCCCGCTCAGCCTGGTTCTCCCGCTCGGCCTGGTTCTCTTGCTCGGCCTGGTTCTCTTGCTCGGCCTGGTTCTGGGCAGGACCTTCTGGATGTTTGTCTCGCAGGATGAGCTCATTAATGTTACATCTTTTTGGAGACACGCCCTGGTGCTTTGACTGACAGGTTCAAGTTCAATGTCCCTGTCAAAGAAGGAATAATAAGAACATCTAAATCCTACAATAGATTTGTCTGTAAAACATAACATGAGTCCATAAAGTTCTCAAAAATAAAGTCACCAAAAGAATGTGAAAGCGCCTGATGCTTCTGCCTAGCAACAGTGTAACTATGCACTTAATGAAGCTCAGTGCAGCAGACTGTGAGGAGGAGCAGTGAGGAGCAGTGAGGAGGAGGAGCAGTGAGGAGGAGGAGCAATGAGGAGGAGCAGTGAGGAGGAGCAGTGAGGAGGAGGTGCAGTGAGGAGGAGGAGCAATGAGGAGGAGCAGTGAGGAGGAGCAGTGAGGAGGAGGAGCAGTGAGGAGCAGTGAGGAGGAGGAGCAGTGAGGAGGAGCAGTGAGGAGGAGGTGCAGTGAGGAGGAACAGTGAGGAGGAGCAGTGAGGAGGAGGAGGAGCAGTGAGGAGGAGGAGCAATGAGGAGGAGCAGTGAGGAGGAGGAGCAGTGAGGAGCAATGAGGAGGAGCAGTGAGGAGCAGTGAGGAGGAGGAGCAGTGAGGAGGAGGAGCAATGAGTAGGAGTAGTGAGGAGGAGGTGCAGTGAGGAGAAATGAGGAGGAGCAGTGAGGAGGCGCAGTGAGGAGGAGGAGCAGTGAGGAGCAGTGAGGAGGAGGAGCAGTGAGGAGCAGTGAGGAGGAGGAGCAATGACGAGGAGCAGTGAGGAGGAGCAGTGAGGAGGAGGAGTAATGAGGAGGAGCAGTGAGGAGGAGCTGTGAGGAGGAGGAGCAGTGAGGAGCAATGAAGAGGAGCAGTGAGGAGCAGTGAGGAGGAGCAGTGAGGAGCAGTGAGGAGGAGGAGCAGTGAGGAGGAGCAGTGAGGAGGAGGAGGAGGAGGAGGAGGAGGAGGAGGAGGAGCAATAGGGAGGAGCAGTAAGGAGGAGGAGGAGGAGGAGCAATGAGGAGGAGCAGTGAGGAGGAGCTGTGAGGAGGAGGAGCAGTGAGGAGCAATGAGGAGGAGCAGTGAGGAGGAGCTGTGAGGAGGAGGAGCAGTGAGGAGGAGGAGCAATGAGGAGGAGCAGTGAGGAGGAGCTGTGAGGAGCAGTGAGGAGGAGCAGTGAGGAGGAGGAGGAGCAGTGAGGAGGAGCAGTGAGGAGCAGGACACAGGATTCTTGTTACTCGTGGAACTTGGTACAATCAGTTAAACTGATTTAAAAAAGGTTTAAAGGAGTTGGACTCTGAAAACACGTGACTCTTTGCGGTGTTTTTTTATTATTATTTTTTTTTAATTATTAGGCCCGAGCGCCACAAGCTGCGAGAGGCCTATTAGTCCCGTAAGGCCGTGCGAAGCACCAAGCCAAGCGCTCGCCCACTTCCAAACACTCACTCACGCACGCCCCGTGCATACTAATTAGTTGTAGGAAAATGGAACATTACCGTTGTAAACAGGCGAAGCCCGTGCAAAAGTGCGCACTAAACGAGCACTTTACTTCGCGGTCGTCTTCCCAATGTAAAGCACTCATTTGCGCTCACAAATACGTTTCATCTCTTGCATGTTCCGTTCATATAAACATGTGATGCAAAAATTGAACATTATTACTGTATAGAGGGCCAAAAACACAAAGTGGGCGGAGCCCACTCAAAATTAACGAAAGTACCCGTCAGTGACCAGGGACCCACACCATGAGGTAGGAAAATGTATAGTTTATGATATTTGAAAAATGGGAAACATTGTTTTCGCATCGGAATATTCTTCTTCTTCTTTCTTCTTCTTTCTTCTCGGGACCAACCCCCCTATTTTTCACCCAGTGAACATTGACGAAAAGTCACAAAAATTTGCACGCCTCTAAAAATCGTGCCTCTCTACATTCTGGCTATTTCCCTTTTCTAAAATAAAAAAAATTGGCGCGTCAGCGCCCCCAAATGTACCAAAAAATGCATTGAGAGATAGGAAATGACCCCAAAAAAATCTGATCGTAGAATCATGAAATTTGGCGCAGAGGTAGATTGTGACAAGAGAAGTAAAAAATATTATTACGGCAACGCCGTCCGCCCAACCAAATGTCGGCCATATTGGTTCAAATCTGGCTAAGCATGACTCGGGAGTTTTTCCAAACGTCGTACTTTTACGAACTCCTCCCAGGGCGTTGGCTCTAAAAAGCTGAAATTTGTTGAAAATGCTACTGAGGAGTGGGACATCAAAAGTTATTCAAATGACATTGACCCTGTCACGGTCTCTGAGCGGCGAAGCCACAAACTGTAGCTAGAATTTCAGAAATCTCCCAAATTTAAAATTTGCTGCTGTTTGCGCAGATAAAGTCCGAATTGCGTCAAATTAGAATCAGTTGTTAAACTCTTTGCCCTAAACCTACTTGAGGTGAAACATATTAATTTGGCGCCACAGCGCCCCCTATATGGAGGTTAAATGTTTAGTTTTGCGAAATTATATGAAATTTGACACAAAACTCAATTTTGGCCCCATCAAAAAAGTCAGTGAGACCCATGTCATAATTGTTATGGCGTTGCCGTAGCGATGACCAAAACCTCCCATGTTATTCCAATGGGGAAATCGCCAGAACATGTTTACACTTTAGACTTTCACAAACTCCTCCCCCTCAGGGCGTTTGCCCTATTAATCTGAAATCTGGTGAGACTCATCTTCAGGACCATCAAAAGTTATTCACATTTTTATTCTAAGAGTCACGGTGTCTGTGCGGCAAAGCCGCACATTTTGCCAAGAATTCAAAATAAAATTGCTTTTTGATGGTAAAACAAAGGGGAGAAGATTTTATAAATCACATAAATCTTTTTTATATAAAAAATCTTTTTTATTTAAAAATATATGTTATATAATCATTATAGACATCGCGCGCTGCGTTAAAAACAGTCCAATGTTTTGTTTCAGTGATAACACTTATAATCATCTGCATCTGAATGAATCTAAATTAATTATTTTTGTCATAAACATTTAGAAAATAAAACTAATAATAAAACATAATAAAAAGGCGTTTTTCCCTCAAAACCGAGGCCAAAGCACGAGACCCTTCCTCAGGGCCAATGAGGCCGTAATGAGCCTGTGTGTGTGTGTGTGTGTGTGTGTGTGTATGTGTGTGTGTGTGTGTGTGTGTGTGTGTGTGTGTGTGTGTATGTGTGTGTGTGTGTGTGTGTGTGTGTGTATGTGTGTGTGTGTGTGTGTGTGTGTGTGTGTGTGTGTATGTGTGTGTGTGTGTATGTGTGTGTGTATGTGTGTGTGTGTGTGTGTGTGTGTGTGTGTATGTGTGTGTGTGTGTGTGTGTGTATGTGTGTGTGTGTGTGTGTGTGTATGTGTGTGTGTGTGTGTGTATGTGTGTGTGTGTGTGTATGTGTGTGTGTGTGTGTGTGTGTGTGTGTGTATGTGTGTGTGTGTGTGTGTGTGTGTATGTGTGTGTGTCCTCCTGCTCCGCGCGCACGCGGCTCCCGTGTTTGTCCCGGTCCCGTTACGTTCAGAACTGTTTATAACGCGAGCGACTTGTTTAGGACAAAGTGGAGCGCGTGACGCTGGAGCGGCTCCATTGGCCGCGCGCGGGCCCCGCCCGCACTTAAGACGGTGCGTGTGTGAGTGAACACCGTCAGGAGCCACGCGCCTTTACGCGGCTCCGCTCTGCCACAGGAAACACCAGGTCTGGGACAGAAATGGACTTTTAACTGCGCTGACCAGAGGACGCACCGACCAGAGGACGCACTGACCAGAGGACGCACTGACCACGCGCACTGACCACGCGCACTGACCGGGGCGAGGCGCGCGAGCTCAGAGCACAACTTGTAGGCCGTTTTCAGAGCGGACATTTTTCTTTTTAAATAGTTTTCTTTCTTCTCTAAAATTGGCTCCCGTACAAACCGCCGCGTTGGATCCCACGGCGTACTGCGAGACTCCGGTCTACAACCCGGATCTCTGCCCGAACATGATCGCCGCGCAGGCCAAGCTCGTGTACCACCTGAATAAGTACTACAACGAGAAATGCCAGTCTCGAAAAGCGGCCATCTCCAAAACCATCCGCGAGGTGTGCAAGGTGGTGTCGGATGTGCTGAAGGAGGTGGAGGTGCAGGAGCCGCGCTTCATCAGCTCCCTCAGCGAGATGGACAACCGCTTCGAGGGGCTGGAGGTCATCGCACCCACGGAGTTCGAGGTGGTGCTTTATCTCAACCAGATGGGCGTCTTCAACTTCGTGGATGACGGCTCCCTCCCGGGCTGCGCGGTGCTGAAGCTGAGCGACGGCCGCAAGAGGAGCATGTCTCTGTGGGTCGAGTTCATCACCGCCTCCGGTTACCTTTCCGCGCGGAAGATCCGCTCCCGGTTCCAAACACTGGTGGCGCAGGCCGTGGATAAATGCAGCTACAGAGACGTGGTCAAAATGGTGGCGGACACGAGCGAGGTCAAGCTACGCATCAGAGACCGGTACGTGGTGCAGATCACTCCCGCCTTCAAGTGCACGGGCATCTGGCCCCGCAGCGCGGCGCATTGGCCGCTGCCGCACATCCCGTGGCCCGGGCCCAACCGCGTGGCCGAGGTCAAAGCTGAAGGCTTCAACCTGCTGTCGAAAGAGTGCTACTCCCTGAACGGGAAGCAGAGCTCCGCGGAGAGCGACGCCTGGGTGCTGCAGTTCGCCGAGGCCGAGAACCGGCTGCAGCTGGGCGGCTGCAGGAAGAAGTGTCTCTCGGTGCTGAAAACGCTGCGGGACCGGCACCTGGAGCTGCCCGGACAGCCGCTCCTCAACTACCACATGAAGACTCTGGTTTCGTACGAGTGCGAGAAGCACCCGCGGGAGTCGGACTGGGACGAGAACTGCCTCGGGGACCGTCTCAACGGGATTTTATTGCAGCTTATTTCGTGTTTGCAGTGCCGGCGCTGCCCGCACTATTTCCTGCCCAACTTAGACCTGTTCCAGGGGAAACCGCACTCTGCGCTGGAGAATGCGGCCAAACAGACGTGGCGCCTGGCGAGGGAGATTCTAACCAACCCCAAGAGCCTGGAGAAACTCTGAGGAACTCTGAGGAACTCTGAGGGACTCTGAGGGACTCTGAGGGGACTCTGAGGGGACTCTGAGGGACTCTGAGGGACTCTGAGGGACTCTGAGGGACTCTGAGGGGACTCTGAGGAACTCTGAGGAACTCTGAGGGACTCTGAGGGACTCTGAGGGACTCTGAGGAACTCTGAGGGACTCTGAGGGACTCTGAGGGACTCTGAGGGGACTCTGAGGGATTCTGAGGGACTCTGAGGGGACTCTGAGGGACTCTGAGGGACTCTGAGGGACTCTGAGGGACTCTGAAACGTGGCCTGGCCTTAGAACTGCCCGCAACGTTTTGGCCCGATTCGGAGGGTTTTCTAAGCTTGAGTTTGACCTTTGACCCAGTCCACTTTAGGAGCTGTTACGTGATTGGCCTCTTGCGGAGCGCGTGTACATTGGAGCTGTAAATACCTCCTCGTTCTCGTGGATCGTGATGTCGTGACGCACCTGTTTCAGTTCCAGTGTAGTCTGTTTACATGTGAAGGTTCGAACAGGACACATTCCACACCTTTTTACTTGAATCCTTTTATTTAAGTCCTGACTCTGCTCGTTTTGTTCTTCATAGGCCTAAAATCAATTGAGACGTATAAATATAGTATATATATCTTCATTCGAACAGAGAAAAAAAAATGCACTTGAAATACACTGGATTTAACATCTGTGATCTGATTTTTATTATGTCTTTCATCTAATTTAAAGAGCTAATAAAGCAGTTGTTTATATTTGTGTCCTTACATGGAATTATTCGTGTTTCGTCTTTTAATATTTCATACAAATAGGACGTGACTTGAGTTGAAAAATACGCGTGGCATTTGTTACGTTATAATTACAGTTAAAATACGCTTTAAAGTATTTATATTGAATCATCCCGGCAAAAAAATAACGTAATATTGGTCAGTGTATGAAGTCGCCGACATGTCAAATAACAATTAAATATTACACACATAATTCCACCTGCGACAAGTTGGCCACTGTCCAGGGTGTACCCCGCCTAAGGCCCGAAGTCACTGGGATAGGCTCCAGTCACCCGCGACCCCGAAAGGGAACAAGCGGTAGAAAATGGATGGATGGACACATAATTCCAATCCATCTTATGAAAAATAAATACAAAATTATATTACTGTTTGTCCCATAAATATATATATAAAAATGTTTTTATTAAGTAAATTATTTCTGACGATAGATGTAATTTTAATTGTAATTGTTCGTTATTTAAACTATGGATTTTTTCGAATTGTCGCCTCTTCGCCGCGAGCGCGCGGGGCGCGGGGCGCGGGGCGCTGGGCGCGGGGCGCGGGGCGCGGGGCGCGGGGCGCGGGGCGCGGGACGCGGGGCTGCTCTGGACACGGGGCGCGGGACGCGGGACGCGGGACGCGGGACGCGGGGCGCGGGACGCGGGGCGCGGGACGCGGGACGCGGGGCGCGGGACGCGGGGCGCGGGACGCGGGGCGCGGGGCGCGGGACGCGGGACGCGGGGCGCGGGACGCGGGGCGCGGGACGCGGGGCGCGGGACGCGGGGCGCGGGACGCGGGACGCGGGGCGCGGGACGCGGGGCGCGGGACGCGGGGCGCGGGGCGCGGGACGCGGGACGCGGGGCCTGCACACGAGGCAGGACCAGAGCAGAAAAGACAAGAACAAATTGTGTAAACAATTTTTTGTTACGTTCTTTTTATTTCTCTGGACTTGGACATTTGGCCTGATGTGGAGGAAACACACGCGCGTCCTGCCCAGACACGGACTTCCTCCATGTGATTGGCCTAATTATTCGTAAACACTGCGTAAACGCGGACATTTACTGCAAATATATTTATTTTAATTTGACCACAACGTAATATATTTTACGCGGCTAGTTTAGAATAACTTCATAACTCTTAAAATACACATACAATTTGGTAAATGCGTCAAATTCAAGACTCGCCAATAAATCCTATATTTATTTATAGACATTTCTTAATCAAGAACGTTCCGCTGAGATTTGGAACCTCCTTATTCAAAATAGAAACTGTTATTTTTTATTCGTCGTATTTTCTCAAAATACATCTGTTGTCGCAACATAATTGAAATGCAATAGATTTAAATCCACGAGTCTCCGCGGTGGAAACTTCAAAGATTTAAATCATGCAAAGCCCAAATCACTAAAGCTAAAATGGCCTGGTTTGTGCGCGTTATGACTGTTATGTATAATAACTTATTCTACTAAATATCCTCCTCAATTGTTTCTATGCAAATCCCGCGTGTCTCAGCTCTTTGTGTTCCATGTTGTACCGGCCGTGGTCAGCCGCCTCTGCCCCGTGTTCGTCCTCTGCCCCGTGTACCTCCTCTGCCCCGTGTTCCTCCTCTCCCCGTGTTCCTCCTCTGCCCCGTGTTCCTCCTCTGCCCCGTGTTCCTCCTCTCCCCGTGTTCCTCCTCCCTTGCCCCGTGTTCCTCCTCTGCCCCGTGTTCCTCCTCTCCCCGTGTTCCTCCTCCCTTGCCCCGTGTTCCTCCTCTGCCCCGTGTTCCTCCTCTCCCCGTGTTCCTCCTCCCTTGCCCCGTGTTCCTCCTCCCTTGCCCCGTGTTCCTCCTCTGCCCCGTGTTCCTCCTCTCCCCGTGTTCCTCCTCCCTTGCCCCGTGTTCCTCCTCCCTTGCCCCGTGTTCCTCCTCTGCCCCGTGTTCCTCCTCTCCCCGTGTTCCTCCTCCCTTGCCCCGTGTTCCTCCTCTCCCCGTGTTCCTCCTCTCCCCGTGTTCCTCCTCCTCTCCCCGTGTTCCTCCTCCCTTGCCCCGTGTTCCTCCTCTCCCCGTGTTCCTCCTCTCCCCGTGTTCCTCCTCCTCTCCCCGTGTTCCTCCTCCCTTGCCCCGTGTTCCTCCTCTCACTCCCATTTGTCTCCTCTCAAAGAAAACCTCTCCAAATCGGGATATTTATCGATCGCTGAATCTCCAAAGAGCCACTTTAAAGACTCATCAATCTTAATCAGGGCCGCGCGCGACGGCGACAGAGTCAGAGGATCCGCGGGGACTCGAGGCCCGCTGCCCGCTCCTCTCTCCTCTCTCCTCCTCTCTCCTCCTCTCTCTCCTCTCTCCTCTCTCTCTCCTCCCTCCTCTCTCCTCTCTCCTCCTCTCTCCTCTCTCCTCCTCTTCTCGTCCTCCTCTCTCCTCTCTCCTCCTCTCTCCTCTCTCCTCCTCTCTCCTCCCTCCTCTCTCCTCTCTCCTCCTCTCTCCTCTCTCCTCCTCTTCTCGTCCTCCTCTCTCCTCTCTCCTCCTCTCTCCTCTCTCTCTCCTCTCTCCTCCTCTCTCCTCCCTCCTCTCTCCTCTCTCCTCCTCTCTCCTCTCTCCTCCCCGCTCCTCTCCTCCTCTCTCCTCCCCGCTCCTCTCCTCCCCGCTCCTCTCCCCTCTCTCCTCCTCTCTCCTCTCTCTCCTCTCTCCTCTCTCCTCCTCTCTCCTCCTCCCTCCTCTCTCCTCTCTCCTCCCCGCTCCTCTCCTCCTCTCTCCTCTCCTCCTCTCTCCTCCCCGCTCCTCTCCTCCCCGCTCCTCTCCCCTCTCTCCTCCTCTCTCCTCTCTCCTCTCTCCTCCTCTCTCCTCTCTCCTCCTCTCTAATCTCTCCTCTCTCCTCCTCCCTCCTCTCTCCTCCTCTCTCCTCTCTCCTCCCCGCTCCTCTCCTCCCCGCTCCTCTCCTCCCCGCTCCTCTCCTCCTCCCTCCTCTCTCCTCTCTCCTCCTCTCTAATCTCTCCTCTCTCCTCCTCCCTCCTCTCTCCTCTTTCCTCCCCGCTCCTCTCCTCCTCCCTCCTCTCTCCTCTCTCCTCCTCTCTCCTCTCTCCTCCCCGCTCCTCTCCTCCTCTCTCCTCCCCGCTCCTCTCCTCCCCGCTCCTCTCCTCCTCCCTCCTCTCTCCTCCTCTCTCCTCTCTCCTCTCTCCTCCCCGCTCCTCTCCTCTTCTCTCCTCCCCGCTCCTCTCCTCCCCGCTCCTCTCCTCCTCCCTCCTCTCTCCTCCTCTCTCCTCTCTCCTCTCTCCTCCCCGCTCCTCTCCTCCTCTCTCCTCCCCGCTCCTCTCCTCCCCGCTCCTCTCCTCCTCCCTCCTCTCTCCTCCTCTCCTCCTCTCTCCTCCCCGCTCCTCTCCTCCTCTCTCCTCCCCGCTCCTCTCCTCCCCGCTCCTCTCCTCCTCCCTCCTCTCTCCTCCTCCCTCCTCTCTCCTCTCTCCTCCTCTCTCCTCTCTCCTCTCTCCTCCCCGCTCCTCTCCTCCTCTCTCCTCCCCGCTCCTCTCCTCCCCGCTCCTCTCCTCCCTCCTCTCTCCTCCTCCCTCCTCTCTCCTCTCTCCTCCCCGCTCCTCTCCTCCTCCCTCCTCTCTCCTCTCTCCTCCTCTCTCCTCTCTCCTCCCCGCTCCTCTCCTCCTCTCTCCTCCCCGCTCCTCTCCTCCTCCCTCCTCTCTCCTCCTCTCCTCCTCTCTCCTCCCCGCTCCTCTCCTCCTCTCTCCTCCCCGCTCCTCTCCTCCCCGCTCCTCTCCTCCTCCCTCCTCTCTCCTCCTCTCTCCTCTCCTCCTCTCTCCTCTCCGCGGCTCCATTAGCGCTGCTCGGTTCACTCTGTATCTGGGACATCCTCCCGTGTCACAAGCTCCAGAGACACGATGTCGTTGTAAATAGAGTGTTGAGTTTAGTGTAAGTTGTTCCAGTGAAAGAAGTGTCCAGGTCTTATGGAGTCCAGCTTGATCTACTTTTGCTTTGTTTGTTGCATTTTGGAATTTTTAAGATCAGATTTCTCTTGAGCACAAAAAAATACACCAACGTCCGATTTAATGATCGGGTTGATGACGCACGCCATTTGTCTAAAACCAAAATACTGCTTCCATTAGGCACATTAGGCACATTAGGTTCTACGATCGGTTTTAAATCCAAAATATTTCATAATTGGTCAATCCATAATCTATCAGGACATTTCACTACAAACTATATTTAATAGAGTGAAGTGAAATGTGCTTTTGCCAAATGATGTATACTGACACAAAATGAGCCATGTGGTTTGGGTGTGGTTTGGGTGTGGTTTGGGTGTGGTTTGGGTGTGGTTTGTGTGTGATTTGGGTGTGATTTGGGTTTGGGTGTGGTTTGGGTGTGGTTTGGGTGTGGTTTGTGTGTGATTTGGGTGTGATTTGGGTTTGGGTGTGGTTTGGGTGTGGTTTGGGTTTGGGTGTGGTTTGGGTGTGGTTTGGGTTTGGGTGTGGTTTGGGTGTGGTTTGGGTGTGGTTTGGGTGTGGTTTGGGTGTGGTTTGGGTGTGGTTTGGGTTTGGGTGTGGTTTGGGTGTGGTTTGGGTGTGGTTTGGGTGTGGTTTGGGTTTGGGTGTGGGTTGGGTGTGGTTTGGGTGTGGTTTGGGTGTGGTTTGGGTGTGGTTTGGGTTTGGGTGTGGTTTGGGTGTGGTTTGGGTGTGGTTTGGGTGTGGTTTGGGTGTGGTTTGGGTTTGGGTGTGGTTTGGGTGTGGTTTGGGTGTGGTTTGGGTGTGGTTTGGGTGTGGTTTGGGTGTGGTTTGGGTTTGGGTGTGGTTTGGGTGTGGTTTGGGTGTGGTTTGGGTGTGGTTTGGGTTTGGGTGTGGTTTGGGTGTGGTTTATCCGGGGAACCACATGGGACAGTGGCAGTGGAGCAGGGATGTATTTGGAAGACAGTAATGCATTTTAAAATAACATCTCATGATATTTTGTGGATCATTTCCCTTGTCAAAACTTGCACAAATGTGAACATTAAGATTAAGAAATCCTAATCTAATTTCTTTCTTCAGATATAAATTATTAGAAGACATTTCAATTATTTGATAACTCCATAAATCAGATGATAATCAGAATGTTGCTCTGCGTTGGGAATTTAACACAAATGATGATTCTAATCCAGGGGGAATATTGTCATATGTTATACAACATTGACTTAATGAAGATTATGATTGTGTATTTTTAAAGTTGAAGTGTGACAACCTGAACAGCAGGATTGAAACAATTATTTATTTATTATTATTATTTTTTTTTTAAATGACGTATAACAACATAACAGCTTTTGTGTGACACATGAGGACGTGTGTGAGTGTGTGTGAGTGTGTGTGTGTGTGAGTTGGACTGAGATAATGTGATGTGGAAAAGCTCTTTTTGAGCGAATAGTTTAATTGTAAAATAGTTTAATATCAAGTGTAAAAAGTGATTAATATTAGGGATAAACTTGGTCAGATGAACAAAGCCTGGACCAGTTTTGGAAAATACCGTTTACACTTCCTGTAACTGAAATATCAGGTTTAACCCACGATATCTTAGATTACACTGGGAATTATCAATTATCATTCTAGAAACAATGAAATATTTCGAGAAATATCTCGAATAGCCTTGAATACAACGTGTGACACTTAATACTCTTACGGATAAAAGAGACTCAATCATTATCACTTATTATGATGTTCCTCATGAGTCATTTCAATATCATATGTAAATGATATATATCATATATATCAATAATAATCTCACAATAATGTCAAAGTGACAAACAAAAGATCTGAATATGATAAAAATATGATTTATATATTTGAAGTGGTCTTTAGACGAAGAAGAAGACGAGGAAAAAGACAAAGAAGAAGACGAGGAAGAAGACGAGGAAGAGAGGAAAGCAGGGAGTAGAGAGAGAAAGAAGGGGGCGGGCCAGTCATGTGTGCCCCCTGAGGGATTTTTTTTATCTCAGCCGTGCCCTGGTTTGGCCCCACACACACACACACACACACACACACACACTCACACACACACACTCACACACACACACACTCACACTCACACTCACACACACACACACACTCACACTCACACTCACACTCACACTCACACACACTCACACACACACACACACACACACACACACTCACACTCACACACACTCACACACACACACACACACACACACTCACACTCACACACACACACACACACACACACGCGCACACGCACACCGCGGTGAAGTTAGTTTCACGTTGGACGTTGGACATTCGCCTCCGCAACTAGAGCGGGAGCTTCCTCTGAGTGTGCCCCGCCTGCAGTAGCACGACACAGGGAGCTGCGCGCTGAAGTGCCGCTTGGTACGCCAGTTAGGAACCGTCTCTAAAGTACCGTTTGTTATCTTAAAAAATATAAACATATTTATAAAAAAAACAAAAAAAAACAACAACATTGAGCATGAATCCAAGTTGCTAATCCTAGATGTCATAGTCCTTTTGGGCTAAAAAATTAACCCTTTGTAGATTTTTAAAGAATATTTTTCGTCAAAAATCAAGGATTCTTATCAATAGCTCCTAAGTCAGCAAGCCTAGATAGTAAACGCTAAGTGATTATAATAGTTTGAGTCTCCAGGTATCACGCACACCTTTTACTTTTTCAATTTAACCATTTATAGATTTTTAAGGAATATTTTTCGTCAAAAAACAAGAATTCTTTTCAATAGCTTCTAAATCAGCTGACCTAGAAAGTCAAACCCAAGTTATTATAATAGTAGGCGAAATAAGAACAAAATAGGGACAAAACAGGAACAAAACGGGACGGCAAAATAGGCACAATACAGGATCAGAACAGAGCAAGAACAAAACAAAAAGAAGCCAAGAAGGAACTAAACAGCAGAGGGGGGCGTGCCCGAGCCGCTGCGGACCACCACAGGAGACCTGCAATATTACCAGTGGAATTACTACATTCAATCGAAACTGATCAAAATAAATTCTCGGCACATACCGGGTATGGTTGACAGAGTAGCACACGATACTTCCTTAGCTGCTCAATGGGATCGCTCCACACCACAGGCTGCATCCAAACTGAGTGGACCAGCGCATGCAACGTTGGCCAGCTGTTGCGCACAACAGCGCCTTCGCCGCAATCTGCGGCACGTGGTCATGGACAAGGCGTTAAAAGCCAAACGGGTGTACTTGACCGGTGTATCTGGGGCAAACCGGGATTTAGGAGCGTTGAAACTGAATGACTGAGGAGAATTGGGAGTTAATTACCTGCTAGGTGATTTGCCAGAGCCCCGGACCGGATTATGGGTGCCTGTGGCACTGCAGCGGCACTACCGGAAGAATTTAATTCATGAATTTGTGAAATGAATGAATCGAAGTCGCGGGATTGTCATTACCTGGAATGGAGGACGGAGTGGCCAACAACCAAGGCCCGGAAGAGCGTGTGGGCGAAACGAGAGGCGGATGAGGACGGCGCGCTTAAATTGTCTGCCAGCTGAGCGCCACGGAGCGGCAGGTAAGTGTACCCTCAGCACAGGCCTCTACAGCCCATATTGCCACATTCCACCCCCCCCGAAATGCATCGTCGCCCCGACGATGAAACACAACTTAACACCAAGGCCTAAAAACTGCTTGTGTCAGCCTGGAGGGTGACACAGGAGCACCTTGGCTGGATGGTTGTTCAACTAGGGACCTTGGAATACGGTGGGGATTTAGGTATTGGCCAGCAGTCGTGCGAGTGGACCGGCGTACAGATGCCTCGCTGAAGCCAGGATTGGCCACAGCGTCAATTGCTGGCGGAGCCTGGTCAGTGACCACGGTGGGGAGAGCAACTAATGGTTCTTGAGCACTCGGCACGTGTAATGGGACGTGGGAGGAGTTTTGGGGCACAACTGTTGGCTGCCGCACCGGCGGCTGTAAAAACAAATCATCCTCAAATGACTGTTCATCTTCTACGATTGGTGCTACAGGTGCATCCGGAGTATTCACACCAGGGACAGTGGCAGGGGAGTCACTGCAAAGCAGGGCCTTCAACGGGGATCGGTGGACCCTTTTTACCTTGGTTTGTTGATCCACAGGAGCCACCGTGTACACCACACCATCTTCCCTTGGGGCTTGCAGGACAACATAGGTTGAGGACCCCACAGGTCTTGGGTCTTCCGACAACCCCTAGCACTGTAATCGCGAAGTAGCACCAGCTGGCCTTCCTTAAATGGCACATCTATGACCCGTTGGTCATGATTTGCCTTTCTGCGTGAGGCCGCCAGACGCAATCTTTCTCTTGCCCCGTTGAAAGCCACCTGAAGACGCGTCTGGTGCTCTTTTCACCCACTGTTACGAACCTAGGGATTCTGTAGGGGTGTCAGCTCCCTGGGCAGTGGGAGTCAGCACCCTCTCCTGGTTGTCAGGTGATTCTCTCCACTGCAGGTCCCTCCTAACACACCTTAGGATCGTTTGGCTTGAGTGGAGCCAGCCTGGATATAAGGGAGGCTGGTGGGAGCAGTCTCTCTCTCTCTCGCCACGCCCCAAGATTGGTTGCTGTACTGTGTGGCAGCACAGTTTAATTCTGTTTATTTTTGCACATTTTCATTGCAACGATACATATCACACTACAATTAGTTAGTTGCCATCTACACAGATACATTAGTTTCTTTTGCAGGGCCTGATTATTTATAATAAAAATATAGTATTAATTATTGTGAGTGCTGTGTGGACTCCCCTCTTTGTTTGGCTGCCGTTGAGCCGGGTGGTCGTAACACCCACTCATGCACACTTCCCCCCCCCACGGGGTCTTGCACCCTACCCAACAAGCAATCAATAGGAAGACGTGGTTCTTGCCCAAACATCAGGAAGAATGGAGACTCACCAGTGGACTGGTGGAGAGTGGTGTTATATGCGTAGAGCACCTGGGGTAAGCAACCACTCCAGTCCCTCTTACGGGATGCAGGAAGAGCACGCAACATATTGTGAAGTGTTCGATTGAACCGCTCACACTGCCCATTTCCTGCTGGGTGGTACGGAGTAAGATAAGACAAGATAAGATATTCCTTTATTGTCCCACATTGGGAAATTTCATTGGTGCAACGCAGGTAGATACAGAGGTAGATCCAGAAGAACAGATCACTTATAGGAAGTTTGAAAAACACTTTCAGTAGAAGATCTCCTATAAATAAATAAAAACTCCTGTTACCCAACAAGGGATGGAGGGGAAAAATAATAAAGATAAAAATAAATACATAAATACATAAATACCATTGCATGTGATCACGACAGTAATTGCACATGAATATGTGTCACGACGGCACATATTGCACATATGACGGAATTGCACATTGTTAAGTCAGTATTGCGAGTGTTCAGGACTAACAGTGTTTGTTATAAAGTCTGATAGCAGCAGAAGGAAAGACCTGCGAAACCTCTCCTTCACACAGCGAGGGTGGATCAGTCTCTCACTGAAGCTGCTCTCCAGAGCGGACAGAGTGTCCTGCAGGGGACAGAGTGTCCTACAGGGGGTGGCACTCATGGTCAAGCATAGATGTGAATCCAGCCAGGACCCTTCTGTCCCCCACCTCCTGCACCGAGTCCAGAGCACAGCCCAGGACGGAGCTGGACTTCTTGATGACTTTGTCCAGCCTCCTCCTCTCCCTCTCTGTGATGCTGCTGCTCCAGCAGGCCACACCTACAGGAGCTGATGCCACCACAGAGTCAGAGAAGGTCTTCAGGAGTGGCCCTGTCACTCCAAAAGACCTGAGTCTCCTCAGGAGGTAGAGCCGACTCTGGCTCTTCCTGTACAGTGCGTCTGTGTTATGAGTCCAGTCCAGTTTGTGGTTCAGATGAACACCCAGGTACTTGTATGAGTCCACTCTCTCAATGTCCCGTCCCTGGATGTTCACTGGTGAGGGGGCAGTGGGGTGGCGTCTGCGGAAATCCACCACTATCTCCTTGGTCTTCCCCGCGTTGATGAGGAGGTGGTTCCGCTGACACCAGTCCACAAAGTCCTGCGCCAGTCCTCTGTACTCCGCATCATCGTCGTCCGTGATGAGTCCGATGATGGCAGAGTCGTCAGAGAACTTCTGCAGGACACAGCTGTCCGTGTCATGTCTGAAGTCTGCAGTGTAAAGGGTGAAGAGAAAGGGCGCGAGGACAGTGCCCTGGGGCGCCCCCACACTGCAGGTCCGAGTGTCAGACACACAGTCCCGTTCTCTCACAAACTGGGGTCGGTCTGTGAGGTAGTCCAGGATCCACTCTGCAGGTCATACTCCACACCAGCAGTCTCCAGCTTGTCCCTCAGGAGCTGATGGTGTTGAAGGGGCTGGAAAGATCGAGGAACAGGAACCTCACAGAGCTGCCAGGCTTTTCCAGGTGAGAGAGAGAACGGTGCAGCAGGAGATAATGGCGACCTCCACTCCAATGCCAGACCGATATGCAAACTGCAGCGGGTCCATGACTGAGCTCACGGTGGAGCGGAGGTGGTCCAGGACTAGCCGCTCCAGTGTCTTCATCAGGACGTGAGAGCCACCGGCCTGAAGCTGTTGAGGTCTTTGGCGCGCGGTGTCTTAGGCACAGGTACCAGACAGGAGGTCTTCCAGACCTGTGGTACCACCCTCAGCTTCAGGCTCATGTTGAAGACATGTTCCATAACTCCACACAGTTCATCTGCGCAGGACTTAAGGAGCCTGGGGCTGATGCCGTCAGGTCCTGCTGCCTTCCTCACTTTAATCCT
The DNA here is from genome assembly GCF_026437365.1 of Eucyclogobius newberryi. Taxonomy (NCBI): domain Eukaryota; kingdom Metazoa; phylum Chordata; class Actinopteri; order Gobiiformes; family Gobiidae; genus Eucyclogobius; species Eucyclogobius newberryi. Next base: position 1,863,891 of record NW_027315724.1, read on the forward strand.
CTTCCGCTCACTCCTCACCTGAGCTGCTGTGACAGTCAGTGGTTGGCAGGGGGACCGTGTGCTGGGGGGATGGGTGAGTCCAGGCGAAGTGGGGAGCTGATGGTCCGGGGCGGAGAAATGAAGAGGAACGGATGCAGGGCATTGTCCAGCTGTGGAAGAGGGAGCATGCAGCTGTGCAGGGGGAGGGGCGGGTGACCGATCAAACCTCAAGAAGTGAGCATTTAAATCATTCACCCACTATAGATCCCCCTCTGTCTGGGCAGGGGAGATTTTGAAGCCCAAGATGGTTTTCAGGCTCCTCCACACTCCCTGAATGTTCTTCTGCTGCAGCTGCTCCTCCATCCTCCTCTTGTAGCCGGCCTCAGCCTGCCTGATCTTCCTTCTCAGCTTTTTCTGCACAGTCCTCAGCTCCTCCTTGTTCCCTGACCTGAAGGCTCTCTTCTTCTCCTTCAGCAGAGCCTTCAGTTCACGGGTAATCCATGGCTTGTTGTTTGGAAAACACCGCACCGTCCGGGAGGGAACAATGTTCTCAAAACAGAAGTTGATGTAGTCCGTGATGCACTCTGTGATGTGTTGATGTCCTCCCCATGTGGGTCATAAAGCTCAGTCCAGACAGTGGTGCTGAAGCAGTCCCTCAGAGCCTCCTCGCTCTCAGCAGACCACATCCTCACCTCACGGGACACCACAGGCTGCCTGCGCACGATGGGTTCATACACAGGCCTCAGATGTACAAGGTTGTGGTCCGAGCTGCCCAGGGGAGGGAGGGGGGAAGAAGAATAAGCCTCCTTGGTGTTGGCAAAAAACAAGTCCAATGTTCTATTCTCTCTGGTGGAGCAGGTAACATACTGGGTGTATGTTGGTAGAACAGAAGAGGGAGAAGCGTGGTTAAAGTCACCAGAGACGAGGAAGAGAGCCTGTGGATGCTGTGTTTGCAGCCTACAAGTGCAGGAGAGCAGTGCTTCACAAGCATATTCAGCATTGGCAGACGGGGCCACATAGACTACGATCAAAATCACATGCGAGAACTCTCGGGGCAGATAATATGGCCTCATGCCAAGAGCCAATAGTTCAATATCCGAGACTTTGTAATCTCATACAGCTTACACAACTGCTGGATGAGAGTGCTCTCAAAGTTTCGTCCCTGGTCCGAGTGTATGCGTGCCGAAACACCAAACTTTGCAAACCACTCTGTGACTAGGACTTCCGCCACAGTGGAAGCGTGCTTGTTGCGGGTTGGAACTACAAGTGTGTATTTGCTAAAAACGTCAGTCATGACCAGCACGTTTTCCAGACCAGTGGCGGTCTGCTCTAACAGGGTAAAGTCGATAGCAAGGATCTCGTTTGGCTGTGAAGCCAGTAAGTGGCCCATAAAGGCGTGAGGAACCGATTGGTTGTCCTTTGCATGCTGACATCTCTCGCAAGCCTGGCACCATTGGGCTACCTCCCGTGACATACCTGGCCAATAGCACCGGGAACACAGCAAGGCCAGAGTCCTCTCTATTCCTTGGTGTCCATGCTCCTGATGGACCTGGGTGAGGACATTCTGGACCAAGGCTTTAGGCAGAAGGAGTTGATACACAGCCCCACCACCGTCAGGACGAAACACCTGCCGATACAGCACCCCCTCTAACTCTACCAGGCGGTCCCACTGGGCCAGCACTAAGAGGGCAGTCGAAGAGAGGGCTGGTCGCTCTTCACGAGTGGGCTGTCGATTTTGTTGCCAAAAGGTCAGGATCTCCTGTATGGCGGGGTCAGACTGCTGAAGCTCGCGGAGGTCAGCAGGGGCAACTTGCGGTAGAAAAGTCACAAGGGACTGTGTTGCCTGTGTAACCATTCCTTGTAGGGCTTGTTTTAACTGCCCAGGCAGACATGTGCCCCAAGTTCCCGGTGCCACTTCCTGTAAGGAAGTGCCAGGCTGGCGAGACAAAGTGTCAGCATTTTGGTTACACTTACCTGAACGATATTTTAATTCAAAATCAAAAGAGGCCAACTGGGCGGCCCAGCGCTGCTCAACAGCTCCCAGTGTGTCTGAGGAGGGATGACTCAGGGGATTGTTGTCCATATAGATCACGCATTTGTGTCCTAGCAGTTACTCCCTGAATTTCTCAGTCAGGGCCCACTTAAGGGCCAACAACTCTAGCTTCATGGAGCTGTAGTTGGACATGTTGCGCTCAGTCGGGCGCAGGCCTCGACTGGCGTACGCAAGAGGTCGCACCTTCCCTTCCTGGTCTTGGGAGAGCACTGCACCCAATCCAGCATGACTTGCACCAACCTCCAGAATGAATGGGAGGGAGAAGTCAGCGTAGGCAAAGTACCGGGGCCGTGGTGAGCTTGGCTTTTAAGGCCTCAAAGCTCTGCTGACATTCTGTGGTCTGTGGTCCAGTAGCACAGGCCGTTTCCTTGACCGTTTACCAGTCAGTTCAGCAACTCTACGGTGTTTGCTAACTGCTAAAATAATCCTTGATTTTTGGCGGAAAACATTCCTTAAAATTCAAAAAGGGTTAAATTGAAAAAGTAAAAGGTGTTACCTGGAGACTCAATCTACTATAATAACTTGGGTTTGACTTTCTAGGTCAGCTGACTTAGGAGCTATTGAAAAGAATCCTTGTTTTTTGATGAAAAATATTCCTTAAAAATCTATAAAGGGTTAATTTGAAAAAGTAAAAGGTGTGCGTGATACCTGGAGACCACAACTACTATAATCACTTGGGTTTGACTTTCTAGGTCAGCTGACTTAGGAGCTATTATAAAGAATCCTTGTTTTTTGACTAAAAATATTCTTTAAAAATCTACAAAGGGTTAATTTTTTAGCCCAAAAGGACTATGAAATCTAGGATTAGCAACTTGGATTCATGCTCAATGTTGTTGTTTTTTTTGTTTTTTTTATAAATATGTTTATATTTTTTAAGATAACAAACGGTACTTTAGAGACGGTTCCTAACTGGCGTACCAAGCGGCACTTCAGCGCGCAGCTCCCTGTGTCGTGCTACTGCAGGCGGGGCACACTCAGAGGAAGCTCCCGCTCTAGTTGCGGAGGCGAATGTCCAACGTCCAACGTGAAACTAACTTCACCGCGGTCACACGCACACACAGATACACACACACACGCGCACACACACGCACACGCACACATACACATACACACACACACACGCGCACACACACACACACACACACGCGTACACACACATACACACACACATACACGCGCACACACACACACACACACACACAAACGCATGCACGCGCACGTACACATACACACACACTTACACACACACTTACACACACACACATACAGACACTTACACACACACACACACGCACACACACACACACACACGCACGCCCACATACACACACACACACGCACGTACACACACACACACACACGCACACACACACACACACACACACGCACGTACACACACACACACACACACACACGCACACACACACACACACACGCACGCCCACATACACACACACACACACGCGCACTCACACGCGCACACGCATAAAAATGTACTTGTCACATGGTAAAACACTTAGAAGTAGCATGCAATATTTTTGTTCTTTTTTTTTTACTTAAGCGCTAACACTCACACCGTGTTAAACCTCCTGCAGCACAATAGCATTTACAACACATATGACAAACTCTGTCAGCAATTCTGTTCATGCTCTACATTTCTGTAGATTTGTAGGAAATATGTAAAAACACAGTTGGAGGTTCAATGCAGCTGCTTCATGAGCCTTTGTTTAAGGACAAAATGTACAACAACATTAAGACTTATCTGGAGGAAAATGATACTGAGGAAAACTCTCCGCCTCCTTTGGGACGCTTCCAAAGCAGTGTTGAGAGGACAAATTATAGCCATAGCCTCCGAAAAAAGAAATGAAGGGAGAAAAAGCTAAAAGATCTGAAAGAAACATTAAAAATGTTGAAGGAAAACCATGCCAAAATGGGGTGTCCTTGTAGCGGGGCTCAAGTGGATTTATTGTGTCAAACTCCAAAGTGCAAAATTTTTTTAAAAACAGTGCAAAAATATTTACAGTGAGGAAAAATGTCCAAAATAGATATATTTACAGCTTTCAAACATGGAGTCCAACTTTAACTCACGTCACGTCTCCTTTAACTCTCTCAGACTCTCACCCCTGTTGCCTTCTCTGTGGCCGGTGACAGACTCACTCCCCAGCCAAGAGCAGCTCTCCTTTATCCCTCACTGTCCCCTCCCACTGAACAAAATATTTGGATAATTAAATCCTCCAATAAATTTACAACAAACTGTTGTGGCATCTTCCTACAACGTAAGACATTATCAATTACACATAAATGTTCAAAATCATGCAATAGAAATTAATAAAATAACAGGTATCACATGGTCAGCACCACGGTGCGAACAGCGCCCTTTTAAGCTACCAGGAAGTACTGGCTCGGTTTCAGCCCAACGTGACGCATCGGCAGAGCGGGCTGCGAGACAATAGGTAAGAGCTGCTGTGCATGATTCTTAGAATCAACCTAATGAGCGCAAGTGCCGACTATAATTAGAGTCGGACTGGCTCCGTCACAATATCCCTCCCTTCCGGAAGGTTGACACTGTGGGGCAACCTGGACAAGTAATCAGCAACAATGTTCATCTTGCTGGCACGGTGAACGATGGAGAATCTGAAGGGCTGAAGTGCAAGATACCATCTGGTTAGGCGGCTATTGTGATCCTTCATAGTGTTGATCCACGTCAGGGCACTATGATCAGTCTCCAGATCAAACTCTTGTCCTAGAAGGTAGTAGCGCAAGCTCTCCAACGCCCATTTGATGGCAAGGCCCTCTTTCTCAACAGCAGAGTAGCAGGTCTCGCGTGGCTGGAGTTTGCGACTCAGATACAATATCGCCCTGAGCCAGGACTGCTCCGAGGCCAACCATAGAGGTATCCACTTGTACCAAGAAATGCTTGGTGAAGTCTGGACTCATCAACACCGGAGATGAGCACAGGTGGGCTTTGAGGGTGGTGAAGGCATTCTCACAGTCTTCTGTTCAGGCGACTGGGTTTCGCTTGTCTTTGGCGGTGAGTGCAGTGAGCGGAGCGGCAATGGTTGCAAACTGTGGCACAAACCGTTGGTACCATCCAGCTAACCCAGGAATGGAACGCACCTCTTTCTTGGTTCGTGGCCTCTGAGATTTCAGGACCGCCTCCACCTTGTCGACCTCTCCTCCCTTTGACTCATCTGGCAGCGTGTCTCCTGCCGAGCCCACTCACACTTTGCTGGAAAAAGCGTAAGACCGGCTCGCTGGATCTGCTTCAGGACTTGGGAGAGATGTCGGACATGATCTTCCCAGGTCTTGCTGAAGATGACATGAAGAAGACATTGTCGAGATAAGCTGCACTGAAATGCACACACCCCTGGAGAACTCGACGTTGAAACGTGGCGGGGGCTCCATGCAGCCCGAACGGCATCACAGTAAACTGAAACCGTCCAGTCGGTGTTTGAAATGCTGTGTAGGGCCGTGAGGACTTCTCGAGGGGCACTTGTCAGTATCCTTTGCAAAGGTCCAATGTTGTGATGTGCTTGGCTGAACCAATCTTCTCCAGCAGGTCATCAATACTTGGCATTGGGTATGCATCAAACTTGGACACAAAGTTCAACTTACGGAAGTCAATGCATATCCTGTGTGATCTGCCTTTCTTGAAAACAATCACGACAGGACTGCTCCATTCAGAGTTGGAGGGTTCAATGACTGCCAGTCTCAGCATTTCTTGGATCTCATCTTGGAGCTTCCCAGCAAGCTGCTGTGGAACACGATACGGCCGCTGTCCAGTCGGCCGACCGTCCTTCAGGCGGATGACATGTTCCACGAATTTCGTTCGTCCAGGACTAGCATGGAACAGCGAGGACACTTCCTTGAAGATCTGTAGTAGCTGTGTGGCTTGCTCAGGAGAGAGATGAACCAGCACAGGGGTAGCAGTGTTTGTCAGTCCCTCCAGTCCTAATCGGAGGACATGATCTTCGCAGGTCTTGCCGGCTCTTCCCTGTCCTCGTCATCATCTACTTTCTTGACCAACAGGACTTTTGTTGAAGCTTGCACTGGCCGTTCTCTCCACTCCTTCAGGACATGGTACGTCTGTCTGGACTTCTTTTTCTCCGGATGCAGGACTTCGTAGGTGACTGGCCCCATCTTGCAGGTGACAGTGTACGGGCCCTGCCATTTTTCAAAAAGTTTATGGGTGGAGGATGGCAGAAGAAGTAACAACTTCTGATCAGGCTGGAACTCACGGTTCATGGCTTGGCGGTCATACCAGGTCTTCTGGGCTTTTTGAGCACCTTGCAAGTTCTTCTCTGCCTCCTCTAAGTGCTTTGACAGTCCCTCTCGCAATTCAAGTACAAACTTGACAATGCTCCGGTCACTTTGTCGTGCTGGTGGGCCCTCCCATTGTTTGCCGAGAAGGTCCAATGGCCCCTGAACATCCCAGCCATATAACAGCTCAAATGGAGAAAATCCAGTTGACGCCTGTGGGACCTCTCGATAGGCAAACAGAACAAAGGGTAGTTCCAGTCTTTGCCGGTATCATCCACGAACTTCTGGAGCATCCGCTTCAACTTCTGAAGAAATTAAAAAGATGATAGAACAAATTAATGATCTTTAAGAAAATGCTCTTTACCAAACAAAGATATTATGAGAGTGGATCAAAATGTTCTAAATTACTATCTGGTGAACTTAAAAACAACAAGCCGAAATTTTTTTTTTTTAAGTACGGGACAGGGACAGGCAAAATTATGTCATCTTAAATGTGCAATGGACAATTTTTTGGCGATTTGAGAACTCAGGCGGAAGTGCACATGCCACTCCCCCGTGTGGACTGATACAACACACATGTGCGTTTGTTTATTAGCGCAACGGATCGCATCACATCTCTCGTCTCCCGTAGATTTCCTTCTTCTTCTGCGTCAGCTCGAACAGTCTTTCGCCGTCCTAATTTTGTCCCATACACTGAGGGAACTATATTATGATAGATCCATGCGCTTAGGCACGCGGAAACGTGCTGCTCTCGGGGGTCGAGCCACATGCGGCTGCAGGTGAACGAGGCTCTGCAGGTGAACGAGGCTCTGCAGGTGAACGAGGCTCTGCAGGTGAACGAGGCTCTGCAGGTGAACGAGGCTCTGCAGGTGAACGAGGCTCTGCAGGTGAACGAGGCTCTGCAGGTGAACGAGGCTCTGCAGGTGAACGAGGCTCTGCAGGTGAACGAGGCTCTGCAGGTGAACGAGGCAGGTGAACAATTTGGGAAATACAAGGCGCCATCAAAAGATTAAAGAACAATAAATCTCCAGGAGTGATGGGTTCACCTCAGAGTGTGTAAAGCTCTAAAGACACACCTCAGAGTGGTATAAAGCTCTAAAGACACACCTCAGAGTGTATAAAGCTCTAAAGACACACCTCAGAGCGGTCTTAAGCTCTAAAGACACACCTCAAAGTGTATAAAGCTCTAAAGACACACCTCAGAGTGTATAAAGCTCTAAAGACACACCTCAGAGTGGTATAAAGCTCTAAATACACACCTCAGAGTGTATAAAGCTCTAAAGACGCACCTCAGAGTGGTATAAAGCTCTAAAGACACACCTCAGAGTGTATAAAGCTCTAAAGACACACCTTAGAGTGTATAAAGCTCTAAAGACACACCTCAGAGTGTATAAAGCTCTAAAGACACACCTCAGAGCGGTCTTAAGCTCTAAAGACACACCTCAAAGTGTATAAAGCTCTAAAGACACACCTCAGAGTGTATAAAGCTCTAAAGACACACCTCAGAGTGTATAAAGCTCTAAAGACACACCTCAAAGTGTATAAAGCTCTAAAGACACACCTCAGAGTGTATAAAGCTCTAAAGACACACCTCAGTGCGGTATAAAGCTCTAAAGACACACCTCAGAGTGTATAAAGCTCTAAAGACACACCTCAGAGCGGTCTTAAGCTCTAAAGACACACCTCAAAGTGTATAAAGCTCTAAAGACACACCTTAGAGTGTTATAAAGCTCTAAAGACACACCTCAGAGTGTATAAAGCTCTAAAGACACACCTCAGAGTGTATAAAGCTCTAAAGACACACCTCAGAGTGTATAAAGCTCTAAAGACACACCTCAAAGTGTATAAAGCTCTAAAGACACACCTCAAAGTGTATAAAGCTCTAAAGACACACCTCAGAGTGTATAAAGCTCTAAAGACACACCTCAAAGTGTATAAAGCTCTAAAGACACACCTCAAAGTGTATAAAGCTCTAAAGACACACCTCAGTGCGGTATAAAGCTCTAAAGACACACCTCAAAGTGTATAAAGCTCTAAAGACACACCTCAGTGCGGTATAAAGCTCTAAAGACACACCTCAAAGTGTATAAAGCTCTAAAGACACACCTCAGAGTGTATAAAGCTCTAAAGACACACCTCAGTGCGGTATAAAGCTCTAAAGACACACCTCAGAGTGTATAAAGCTCTAAAGACACACCTCAGAGCGGTCTAAAGCTCTAAAGACACACCTCAGAATGTATAAAGCTCTAAAGACGCACCTCAGAGTGTATAAAGCTCTAAAGACGCACCTCAGAGTGGTATAAAGCTCTAAAGACGCACCTCAGAGTGTATAAAGCTCTAAAGACACAACTCAGAGTGGTATAAAGCTCTAAAGACACACCTCAGAGTGTATAAAGCTCTAAAGACGCACCTCAGAGTGGTATAAAGCTCTAAAGACACACCTCAAAGTGTATAAAGCTCTAAAGACACACCTTAGAGTGTTATAAAGCTCTAAAGACACACCTCAGAGTGTATAAAGCTCTAAAGACACACCTCAGAGTGTATAAAGCTCTAAAGACACACCTCAAAGTGTATAAAGCTCTAAAGACACACCTCAGAGTGTATAAAGCTCTAAAGACGCACCTCAGAGTGGTATAAAGCTCTAAAGACACACCTCAGAGCGGTCTAAAGCTCTAAAGACACACCTCAGAGTGTATAAAGCTCTAAAGACGCACCTCAGAGTGTATAAAGCTCTAAAGACGCACCTCAGAGTGGTATAAAGCTCTAAAGACGCACCTCAGAGTGTATAAAGCTCTAAAGACACACCTCAGAGTGGTATAAAGCTCTAAATACACACCTCAGAGTGTATAAAGCTCTAAAGACGCACCTCAGAGTGGTATAAAGCTCTAAAGACGCACCTCAGAGTGTATAAAGCTCTAAAGACACACCTCAGAGTGGTATAAAGCTCTAAATACACACCTCAGAGTGTATAAAGCTCTAAAGACGCACCTCAAAGTGGTATAAAGCTCTGAAGACACACCTTAGAGTGTTATAAAGCTCTAAAGACACACCTCAGAGTGTTATAAAGCTCTAAAGACACACCTCAGAGTGTATAAAGCTCTAAAGACACACCTCAGAGTGGTATAAAGCTCTAAAGACACACCTCAGAGTGTATAAAGCTCTAAAGACACACCTCAGAGTGTATAAAGCTCTAAAGACACACCTCAGAGTGTATAAAGCTCTAAAGACACACCTCAGAGTGTATAAAGCTCTAAAGACGCACCTCAGAGTGTGTAAACCTCTAAAGACACACCTCAGAGTGTATAAAGCTCTAAAGACACACCTCAGAGTGGTATAAAGCTCTAAAAGACACACTTACTCCTTTCCTTTTGGCAACTTTTAACTGGGCACTTAATAAAACTCCTCCCCTCCGAGTGTGAAAGAGGACATCATGTCCCTGAGACCAAAAGAAGGGAAGGACCTATTGGACTGTGCCTCATAGAGACTATTTCTATTCTGAAAGTGACTATCGTTTATTCACCTCAATTATGTCCAAAAGAATGGAACAAATCCTCCCAAACTGAATCCACAAAGATCAGACACAGATGACATGAGACCATCTTTACACAGAATGAGACAAATCCAAAAACAACAAAACAAAAGCCGTAATAATTAGTTTGGACACTGAAAAGGCTTTGATTTTATTAGCTGGCCATATTTATCTTAAGTAGCAAATTTCAAATTGGTTATTTAATTATAAAAAAAATATTTACGATGGTCCAACATCAAGAATTAAAATCAATGGTCACTTGACAGATCCACTGACTCTGGGTGGAAAGGGGGGGCAGGCAGGGCTGTGCCTGGTCTCCCCTCCTGTTGGTTCTTTTCCTGGAACCATCAACCCAATTTATTAGACAATGAAACAACCATTCATGGTGTTACAATTGATGAGACGGAACATAAAATCCATGTTCATCTTACATTGGACCAAACCAGAAATGTCCATGTGATGCATTTTCAGTTGGTCCAATGTCTGGATAAAAATGAAATGAAAGTCTATACAGCTCTTTTTAAGACCTTAAAAAAAGATCTTGAACAATGAAACCTTATCCCTGCGTAAGTCTAAGTCAAAGATAAAAACTAAAAAAGTGAATGTTTTACCCAGATCTGTTCCAGACTCTTCAGATTTTCTTTTCCCAACCGGCTGTTTGATGAGTGGAATAAAACAATCTCTAGATATGTTTGGCAAGGCAAAAAACCTTACTGACTTAACTAATAGGCTTCTTACCATCGCTCGGGCTAATAATATGTAAAAGATGCAGCAAGTGGCAATGAACGGCCTACGCCCGCGTCCTCCTTGGTCACTGACGGGGACTTTTGGGCACTTTCACAGCCGTGCATTATGGAACTTATAGGCCTCTCGCCAGCTTGTGGCGCTCCGGCCTAAACAACATTTAGTTGGATTAGGTGACATTATCACAGGCACAGAGGACTGGTCCTCTTGTCTTGTCTCGTGCTGTGGTGTGATGGAGGTTAAACTTACTCTGGTCCTGCTCGGTGTCTGTTAGTGCTCGTGACAGCTGAAAAAGCACTGCTCTGGCCCTCGCCACACCCCCGTGATGACCTGCCCAGTTACCACTGCCCCAGCCTGGGCTCGGCCTGATTGGGAGCGGGCAAGCATGAAATGGACGTCAGGGTAATGCTGAAGTGTTGAAGAATGTTTTAGGCCCTGTGTAATCTCTGGACTTCCAGGTTAGAACCTGCTGAAAGAGAGAACATATTAATACATTATAAATCAACTTATATAAATGTCTTACCTTGATCTGCCTGTGTTTAGTCTGTCTCCTTCTCTAAACTTTGGTGAAAATGGTGTTGAGGAGTGGGATATATAATTGTACTGTTTCTGTGTGGCAAAGCTGCAAATTATAGCTGGAATTTCAGAAACTTCCCAAATCTCACATTTGCTGCCATTTGACAAACTCAGAAAGTCTGATAAACATTTCATTAGAGGAGCAGAACATTTCATTTCTCAAAATATTATGAAATTAGGCACAAAATTCCATTGTGGAGTCCCGATCCAAAAAGTCAAAGAGATCCATGTCATATTTCTTACGGCGTATCCTTGGCAACGACAGAAACTTCTTACTTCTTCTTCTGATATTTGAACATGTTTACACTTTATACTTTTACAAACTCCTCCCAGGGCATTTGGTGAGAGAAGTTTATTTTTCTCTTAAGTGTGGCAGAGCTGCAAACTTTGCCCAGAATATTGAACCTTTCAGAATACAATAATGCCAATATCTGTAAAGTAAAGGAGAAGATTATGTAGCTGCAGTAGCTGCAAAGACTGGAGCTCCTCCTCTTGCTTTGCGTGTGGCACGAGCAAGGGCTGATCATTGCCGCTTGCGGCTATATTTTGTGTTATTTTAATGTTCTTTTTTATTTGTCTAACTGATAAAAAATAAATATAACATAAAAATGTGACCGTTTGACAATTTTTGTAGTGCTTAATGTGCTTCAACAAAGTATTGAGCAAAGGCTGTGAATACTGACGTACATGTACTTTTATTATTATTTTTTCATACATTTGCAAAGAATTCAAACAACATTCTTTCAAATTGTCATTATGGGGTTTGTTTTTTTAGAATTGTGCGGCAAATAATGAATTTAATCCTCGGAATAAGGCTGCAACATAGTGAACAAATAGAAGACAAAGTCACTTGTATATATATTTTGCTTGCAAACAATATTGTTCAAATTGATCATCTGATGCTGACCCCGCCCACAGGGCATCGTTCAGGAGGTCCGGTGGAGACAGTGCGAGTTGTGAACTTCATAGTGCTATTTATCCAGAGAAGCTCATGTCTGGGAGCCAGCTTCATGGTCCCAGCCTCAGGACTAATGGTCTGAAGTAGAACTAAACCCCCCCAAAAAAACTCCTATTGGGGTAAAGGCCTGGCCCAGTGGTGGTTATAACGCTGAGCTGGTTCTCTGTTAAAGTTGGTGTTGCATGACATTAGACAAACTAGACATGTGTTAAGGCCTTATATGAGCCTGGCTGGGCCAATGAGCACAAGTCTGAGAGGGCACAATGAGCTGGAAACTCATTTAACTCTGAATGTGTGCTGAGATGAACATAAAACAGTCAAATAAAGTGGATGTGTCATGTTCAGTTCACAACACTCATAAACAACTTGAACCATAAAAATGTCAATTAGCTCGTGCTCTGCTACATGCTAACGTCTGTAGACAGGTTTTATAGAATGTTCTACTGGCATTACTGAGCATGTGGGAATCGTGTACTAAGGTCTTTTAGAACTGGCATTGCACAAATCCAAAACAGTTGGATTGGACTGCAGGGTTCACACATGGAACACAGTCATGGAGTCACGTCCCGTGCCAACCTCTTCATGGCATTTAGGACGAGATCTAAGTCTGTTCCAACCTCTTTGGAGACAAAAAGAGATGGTGATACATAGATATAATTTTACTAATGGTATTCTACACTAGTAGTGACGTAGAATTGAAAGAATTTCATCATTACTTAAACAATAGTAACACCAATGTGAGACTAAGTTTAGATTCTTCCTTTGAAATTCATTTCCGCAACAGAAAAATCTTCCAGGACAACAACAATATGCTATATGGTCCATTCCAGAAGCTCCAGTGAGTGTGTGATTCAGGCAAAGATTTTGAAATAATAATAAGTAGTGTGTCCATAAATCTCACACTGTCTCCCCAGTTTATCCTGCCAATCAAGTCCATTTTGTCCCACAAGAAAAGCCTGTGCAATTAAAGGAATCATCAAGAAGAGTTGGGACATCGTACAATGTGACAGTGTTGCAAGAAAGACCTACAATTTGTTTTCAAAAAGACCCTACTAGATTGGTCAAAAGCCAAACATGTGGTTTGTCCCAGTTCTTACAACAAGAACTGGGAACTTTAAGTGTGAAACCACTGTCAGAACATGCAGAACGCTGACCACAATAAAAGATTATCTGAGGTCCTTCATCACCTGTAATAGCACGTTTGCGGTGTATGCTAGCCCAGTCGACCCTTTTATAACAAAGCACACGTGAAAACAAAGGCTTGCTGAGCATAAAATGCAGTAAATAGAAGTTGGACATGGCAGTTCTAACAGTTCAAAAATATCTGGTTTTGTACACATTAAAATGTCTGTGAGAGGTGGAGCCAGATTGAATGAAGTTGCAACTACAAAGAGAATCCTTCCTGATTATTGAACAGACATCCCTGGACAAAACGATGATCTGGACTTTGTTCCTTTTTTATGAACTGTTTGTCTGTAGCTGTGTGTATTCTGACCTTGTATTAACCCGATAACATGAATGAAGGTCACGACATCTTGTTCACTGCATACATCTGTTTCAGTCATGTGACTTCCTTGTATGAAAGAGCCTCGGCAGCCATTTTGTGCTTTTAACTTGCTCTGATGAGGTGTTGGCGTCTGTTAACACTTGAATGAATAAAGGCTTTTTAGACACTTGGCTAATCTCCTCCCAGTATAACTCTGACATGGAGGAACACGAGACGCCGTCAAACAAATGATACATTGGAAATAAGACTTTCATCCATAATGATTTCCTACACGTCCTTGGATAGTGTAGCAGTTGTTTTTAAGGAGTTTAAACAAATGTCTGGATTAGATACGACTCATTTGAACTGTGTGCATCCAAGCTTGGACGCTCTGGTAATTTTGAATGTAGAGATGTAGAAATGTAGAGATGAATGCAATTTTGTTAGACAAAAGGTTAGGTTTTGGTGAGTAAATATGAGCAAACGTAATGAAATAAGGCCTTTAGAATTATAGTATGAAGTCTACTTGGGATATAGTGCCGAGAAAAGATGAGTTTTATTTTGTTTAACTTTATTTTTATTAGATTTTTCCAAATTTAAAGACATAGAACACCAGACAGACAACACGACACAGAGAATACTATAAAACAAAGGCATGACATCCAAAACAAAAATACGGCAAAACAAATGAGTTATGCATAATGATTATTTAGTTCAATCCGAACACAATATCAGTATAAAACGTGACATCACTCCCTGGTGGAGAATGCACATTCAACTATTGGATTCAATCAAATCTGAGAAAACCAGACCGGACGTGGTGGTTGAGTTAAGGAGTCTATCCCTCTGCACATGATGTCAAACGCCTTTGAATCTTAATGAAGGTTGAATCTCTCAGGTCCATTGTTCTAATACTTTTCTATGACATTCTTGCTCAGTTTCTGACCATTCCTAATATGGTCTTGTTGTGTTCAGGAAAAAAAAGTATGATCAGTGACAGATCCACACAGGAGTTGCTTCTACGCGAGCTTGAGTCCATATCAGAAGAAGCAGATGTGGTGTTTGTGTGAAGCCTGAACCTGTTGAACACAAAGCATTACAATAATAAAGTTTTATTATTACAACACCACAAATAGCTCCTTTAACGAGTACATATCCACCCTTTTTATTTCTATTTAAAAATGTGTTCAAAAGTTATCAACACTGCAACTCCCAACTTCAAATCCCTTGTAAATATATAAAGTCTATTCCTTCTTCTCTCATTTTGGTTAAAAACGTTGCTTGCTTAATTGGGATCAATGTGCCATTAATGTCAAAGGATGATTCTAGTAAAACTCGAATGTCCCCAAACTTTCTGTTTGAACCCAACATACAAACATAAGAACTCCAAAAACATCTGAAAGGAAATTATAGAAAAAAAGAACCCCCGGCAGTTCTCCTACAGAGCCAACAGGTCTGTGGACGACGCCATCAACCTGGCTCTCCACTTCACCTGCAGCACCTGGACCCCGGGAACCTGCACCAGGATCCTGTTTGTGGACTTCAGCTCTGCATCAACACCACCTCCTGCTCCAGGACAAGCTCTCCCAGCTCAACATGCCTGACTCCACCTGCAGGGGGAGCACTGACTCCACCTGCAGGGGGAGCGCTGACTCCACCTGCAGGGGGAGCGCTGACTCCACCTGCAGGGGGAGCGCTGACTCCACCTGCAGGTGGAGCGCTGACTCCACCTGCAGGGGGAGCGCTGACTCCACCTGCAGGGGGAGCGCTGACTCCACCTGCAGGGGGAGCGCTGACTCCACCTGCAGGGGGAGCGCTGACTCCACCTGCAGGTGGAGCACTGACGTCCTGATGGGTCAGAGTCAGTGTGTGCAGCTGGGGAAGAATGTCTCAGACACTGGGACTATCAGCACAAGAGCTCCACAGGGCTGTGTACTTTCTCCTCTGCTCTTCTCTCTGAACACAAACTGTTGCACCTCCAGCCACGACACTGTAAAACTGATCCAGTTTGTGGACGACACCACCTTCATCACCATGACGACACCACCCTCATCACCGTGACGACACCACCCTCATCACCGTGACGACACCACCCTCATCACCATGACGACACCACCTTCATCACCATGACGACACCACCCTCATCACCATGACGACACCACCTTCATCACCATGACGACACCACCCTCATCACCATGACGACACCACCCTCATCACCATGACGACACCACCTTCATCACCATGACGACACCACCTTCATCACCATGACGACACCACCCTCATCACCATGACGACACCACTCTCATCACCATGACGACACCACCCTCATCACCATGACGACACCACCCTCATCGGGCTCATCTGGGACGGGGATGAGTCTGTTACAGGAGGTTAATTTAGGAAGTGTTCATGAGTCCAACAGCAGAGGGAAATAAACTGTTATAATGACGGGAGGTTCTGGTCCAGATGGACCGTAGCCTCCTGTCTGAGGGGAGTGGCCTCCTGCCTGAGGGGAGTGGCCTCCTGTCTGAGGGGAGTGGCCTCCTGCCTGAGGGGAGTGGCCTCCTGCCTGAGGGGAGTGGCCTCCTGCCTGAGGGGAGTGGCCTCCTGCCTGAGGGGAGTGGCTCAAATAGTCCATGTCCAGGGTGAGAAGGGTCGGCCTGCTTGTCCCAGAGTCCTGGAGTTCCAGGTTTCCTGAAGTCCACGATCATCTCCACTGTCTTCTGGGCGTTGAACTCCAGGTTGTTACCGCTGCACCAGGACACCAGCTGCTCCACCTCCTGTAGACAGACTCATCCCCGTCCCAGATGAGCTCGATGGCTCTATAGACGAACTGCAGGAGGTCCAGCAGGAGGTCCAGCAGTGAGGAGGTGTGGGACTTGTGGTGTGGAAGGACCAGGCGCTCAAATGACTTCATGACTACAGACGTCAGTGCTACAGGTCTGTAGTCATTAAGTCCAGTGATCCTGGGCTTCTTGGGGACAAGGACGATGATGGACGACTTGAAGCTGGGACATGGCATGACTCCAGGAGGTGTTAAAAATGCCAGTAAATTCAATACATGCCACAACATTCTACAAACAATACCCCATATTGACAACACAAAAGAAGTTTGTTTGAATTCTTTGCACATTTATTAAAAATAAGAAAGCACATTCACAGCTAGACTTTGTTGAACCCTAACCCATTCAAATTGTGTTTAAATGTCATAAAGGTAACGTCTTAGGGTTCAATCTTAGACACCTCTGCCAAGTAGTTTGCCAGGTCCAATTAAAGGAAAAACGACTTAAGGACGTTCCACGTATTAAGCAGACCACCATTTTCAAGCAACATGGGAAAGAAAAAGGACCTCTCCGGTGCCAAAAAGTGTGAAATAGTTGAATGCCTTGGACGAGGTATGAAAACCTTAGATTTTTCACAAAAACCTAAGCATGATTATCTATACTATTAAGAGATTTGTAGCTGATTCAGAGCACAGGCAGATTTGTGCAGATAAAGGCTCAATGATGAAGATTTCTGCCAGACAAATACTTTGGATTAAGAGAGCAGGTGCGACAATGCCATTACAAAGCAGCAAACAGGTATGTAAAGCTGCTGGTGCTGAAGTCCTGTGAACATCAAGGTGGAGGTCCTCCAGAGGCTTGAAGCTCTGCATGAACCTTCTACTCGGCCACACTGGACCAGTGCTCACAAGCATTGGTCCAGTGGCTCAGAAATACAGTGAGGAAAGTGAATACTTGAATTTCTGCGATTTTTCAAGTTCTCCCACAAATTATGGAAAGGGTCTGCAAATTTCATCGTAGGTGCATTTCCACTATGAGAGACAGAATCTACATTCAGATTTTATGATTTTCTGTACATTTTATGTGTGTGTTTTTGCTGGAAATACGTTTTGTTTACAATTACTGAGGTCAAACAATTCCTGTAGTTCTTGACCAGGTTTCTCACTCCTCCACAAAGATCTTCTCTAGATCTGTCACTGAGCAACACAGAGTTTCAGCTCCTCCAAAGACTTTTTATTGTATTTAGATCTGGAGACTGGCAAGACCACCGGCCCCCGCCCCCTTCAGGTCATTGACCAGCTCCTCCCGTCTAGTTCTGGAATGATTCCTCAGCTTTTTTATCATCATGCACGAGGTGAGATCTTCATGGAGCTCCAGTCCGATTTTTTTTCATTTGTATTCCGTCTCTCACAGTGGAAATGCACCTGAACATTTTAGACCCCTCCATAAGTTCTAAGTGGGAGAAC
>NW_027315724.1:1886724-1896724 GCF_026437365.1 Eucyclogobius newberryi
GATAAATTTGTTATCTTAAGTTCGGGAGCAGGACCACGCCCCTTCCTGCGGCTACACTTTTTAATCATCCAGATGACATACACTCCCACCCACTTTTTAATTATTCTAATTCATCTCCTAGACGGGGTATTGAGGCCCGGGACCTTCGGCCCTCATCGCCTGAAGCCCCAAACGGCATCAACTTCTGCACATTTGTGTTGTTCATGTTTATCGTCTGCCAATCAACACTTTGCATCGTAGCTGGGGGCGTGGTCCTTGCTAGTGAATTTCCGGTGAAACCAGACTGAAGCAATCGAGCTGATCGTTCCCATTGCTCCTTTTGAAAAGGTTTGAAACTTGTGCACTTTTGAAACTGTGTTTTTAGTCACGTAAAGTCACTGCTACTTCCATGTCTCTGTTGAACTTCTAACGCGACTTTTCTGTCAGTTGTGTGTGATATTCAGCCCTGTGAAGTTAAACTGCATTTAAAGGTTTGCTGCAGTGCAGTTTTATATAAGGAGCAATATTACGTGATCTGCGTGTTGTTCGTCCCTCGATGGGGGAAATGGGGTGGATGAGATCCTGACGACCTAAAGTCTCTGGATGTTGTAGGACTGTCTTGACTGACACGTCTCTGTAATAGGGCGTGGCGGTCGGGGACAGTGCCTCTGGACGGGCAGACCGGGGTGGTGGTCCCTCTGTTCAAGAAGGGGGACCAGAGGGTGTGTTCCAACTACAGAGGGATCACACTCCTCAGCCTCCCATAAGGTCTATTCCAGGTCCTGGAGAGGAGAATCTGACCGATAGAACCTCAGATTCAGGAGGAGCAGGTTTAGGTCCTGGTACACTGGAACACTGGACCAGCTCTAGACTCTCCATCGGGTGCTCCAGGGTTCATGGGAGTTTGCCCAACCAGTCCACATGTGCTTTGTGGATCTGGAGAAGGCTTTCGACCGTGTCCCTCGGGGTGTCCTTTGGGGGGTGCTCCGGGAGTACGGGGTCCGGGGCCCTTTGCTCAGGGCTGTCGGTCCCTGTCTGACCGGAGCAGGAGCTGTGTTCACTGCAGTAAGTCAGACCTGTTCCCAGTGAGGGACTCCTCAGGGCTGTGCTTTGTCACCGGTTCTGTTCATAGTTTTTATGGACAGAATTTCTAGGTCAGGGGTCAGATGGGGGGGTCAGGGGTCAGAGGGTGTCCGGTTTGGGGACCACAGGATCTCATCTCTGCTGTTTGCAGACGATGTTGTCCTGATGGCTCCATCAAACCCGGACCTGCAGCTGCACTGGGACGAGAGGGAAGCGTCTGGGATGAGAATCATCACATCCAAATCCGAGGCCATGGTTCTCGACCGGAAAAAGGTGTCTTGTCCTCTCCAAGTGGGTGGGGGGTCCTTGCCCTCTCCAGGTGGGTGGGGAGTCCTTGTCCTCTCCAGGTGGGTGGGGGGTCCTTGTCCTCTCCAGGTGGGTGGGGAGTCCTTGTCCTCTCCAGGTGGGTGGGGGGTCCTTGTCCTCTCCAGGTGGGTGGGGAGTCCTTGTCCTCTCCAGGTGGGTGGGGAGTCCTTGTCCTCTCCAGGTGGGTGGGGAGTCCTTGTCCCAAGTGGAGGAGTTCAAGTATCTCGGGGTCTTGTTCATGAGTGAGTGAAGGATGGAGCGTGAGATCGACAGGCGGATCGGTGCAGCAGCTGCAGTGATGCAGTCGCTGCATCGACTGTTGTGGTGAAGAGGGAGCTGAGTCCAAAGACAAAGCTCTTGATTTACCCGTCACTCTACGTTCTGACCTCACCTATGGTCATGAGCTTTGGGTAATGACCGAAAGGACAAGATCAGCGGATACAAATGAGTTTCCTCCGCCGGGTGGCTGGGCGCTCCCTGAGAGATAGGGTGAGGAGCTCGGCCACACGGGGGGAGCTCGGAGTAGAGCCGCTGTATTTGATTTAGTGAACAATGGGTTTGTTGGGGAATAATAATCTGCAGTTTACAATTCAAATGAGTCCTCTGCGATATAAAGATGGGATGAACAGTGGTATAGTAGATATATGCCCCCTGCATGCCCCCCTGCATGCCCCCTTACATGCCCACCCTGCAGGCCCCCCTGCACCAGGAGAGCGCTCTGCTGTGGACATGTCCCAGGGGAGGGCTTCTGGACAGCTCCTCACAACACACTCCACAAACTGTGTCAAACCAGAAGCTCTGTATTCTGCAGAGTGAGAGCCTCATGGCATCTGTATGTACTATGTCTGTATGTACTATGTCTGTATGTACTATGTCTGTATGTACTATGTCTGTATGTACTATATCTGTATGTACTATGTCTGTATGTACTATGTCTGTATGTACTATGTCTGTATGTACTATATCTGTATGTACTATGTCTGTATGTACTATGTCTGTATGTACTATGTCTGTATGTACTATATCTGTATGTACTATGTCTGTATGTACTATGTCTGTATGTACTATGTCTGTATGTACTATATCTGTATGTACTATGTCTGTATGTACTATGTCTGTATGTACTATGTCTGTATGTACTATATCTGTATGTACTATGTCTGTATGTACTATGTCTGTATGTACTATATCTGTATGTACTATGTCTGTATGTAATATGTCTGTATGTACTATGTCTGTATGTACTATATCTGTATGTACTATGTCTGTATGTACTATGTCTGTATGTACTATATCTGTATGTACTATATCTGTATGTACTATGTCTGTATGTACTATGTCTGTATGTACTATGTCTGTATGTACTATGTCTGTATGTACTATATCTGTATGTACTATATCTGTATGTACTATGTCTGTATGTACTATGTCTGTATGTACTATGTCTGTATGTACTATATCTGTATGTACTATATCTGTATGTACTATATCTGTATGTACTATAGTCACGTCGATGAGCTGTTATTTTAGGTCAGTCCTTTTTGTAGTTGTAATATTCTTATTTGATCATTCAACACGTCCCTCGTCCACCTGAAGAGTGGCTCCAGCTCCAGTGTCTCCCTCTCGTCTGTGAGAGTCAGATCCTCCTTCATCTGGAACTAACCCAGGTTTATACTTTGTCCCAAGGACAGGAAGAGGGTCTAAGGACAGGAGGAGGGTCTAAGGACAGAAGGAGGGTCTAAGGACAGAGGGAGGGTCTAAGGACAGAAGGAGGGTCTAAGGACAGAAGGAGGGTCTAAGGACAGAAGGAGGGTCTAAGGACAGAGGGAGGGTCTAAGGACAGAAGGAGGGTCTAAGGACAGGAGGAGGGTCTAAGGACAGAAGGAGGGTCTAAGGACAGAAGGAGGGTCTAAGGACAGAAGGAGGGTCTAAGGACAGGAGGAGGGTCTAAGGACAGGAGGAGGGTCTAAGGACTGAAGGAGGGTCTAAGGACAGGAGGAGGGTCTAAGGACAGGAGGAGGGTCTAAGGACAGGAGGAGGGTCTAAGGACAGAAGGAGGGTCTAAGGACAGAGGGAGGGTCTAAGGACAGAAGGAGGGTCTAAGGACAGGAGGAGGGTCTAAGGACAGGAGGAGGGTCTAAGGACAGGAGGAGGGTCTAAGGACAGAGGGAGGGTCTAAGGACAGAAGGAGGGTCTAAGGACAGGAGGAGGGTCTAAGGACAGGAGGAGGGTCTAAGGACAGAAGGAGGGTCTAAGGACAGGAGGAGGGTCTAAGGACAGAGGACTCTGGGACATCGTCCCCTGTCCCCACAGACATTGTTGATTCATGTTTCTCTGTCGCCCTCAGAGGAAACTGTTGTTGTAATTTTGGGCCTTACAAAAATAAATTGAATTGAATTGAATTGAAACATAACCTTACATTTATTTCAAGAACTGTTGTTTACAGCAGAGGCTTAAATGATCGACTGTAATTAAAGGAACTGTATGTAACCTTTTTACTGTTTAAAACAGGAACCAGAAACAGTCCCTCTGAGCCTGTGTCCAGGGCCTGCACTTACTCCAGAAGCCCGCCCGGGCCCCGCCGCACGACCTAATCCTTCCTCCGGTTGTATCAGTGAGCACAGGGCTGCGACCTCCAGAGAAAAGAAGTTCTGCACAAACTAAAAATCTCTTTTCAGGTCCAGGGAATCAGTGCATCGTGACGTGTTTGTCACAGGAACATTGGACATTTCACACAAATGAATCCACTTTAGAGCATGTTTTAGAGGCCAGACTTTTCCTCGTTCTCCATTTAAACCATTGGCGCCTCCGCTGGACCATAAGTGCCATTACAATGAAAGAGGCTGGGAAAAGGGGGGAAAGTGGGCGGGGCAGAATAAGGTCAAAAGAGACACACAGGGGATTGTCCTTCTCTGTTTGTGTTCAGGCCATGGCTCATGTTCAGAACTCCAGACTCGCTGAGCTGCAGAGGCCGAACCAGCTCTGACTGATGATTGGTGCAGCTCTGGTCTCATGCAGCTCTCCTCAGTCAGAAGGACATGGACGCTTCAAATACCTATGATAATGGCGCCCAATTTTCAAAGTCTAGAATATTTTCCTCACACTTTGAGCTTATTGGGCCTGAAAAAAGAGACTAAATTGTTGTCGGTGGAGCCATTTTTTTCTGCTTTTAGTTTGGGTGGAAAAAAGTTTAGTTCTTTGTTAGTGAAGTTATGATAAGCCCCCCCCCCTGTGCTATTGCTCTTAGCACAGGGGGGACCGGGGCGGGGGACCGGGGGACCGGGGCGGGGGAGCAGTGTGGTTCTGTATGGCACCCTCCAAGTGTCATCGGGAGATTTTCTTTTCAAATGCGATTCAAACCGGGAATGCAATACTTTAGTGAGGGCATCATTTTTGGAGCATCATTTTTTTTTTTTTCCAGGAAGAAATGTGGTTATTTTTTGGGTTATGGCAACGATGCAAACACGTTTCATTTATGTTCAAGAAATGAAAAGCCTTTTTTTAAATTTTCACTAAGACAAAAAAAGTGCGATGAATCAACCCTCCTTCAGTATTCAAATACTTCATTTAAATACTGTGGACAAGCTGAATGTGTGTATGAATATGAACAACAAATGAGCTGTGTGTAAATAGTCCTTAGACCAACAGCCACTGGTCCGTCCCTTAAGTGTCTTCATTAACCCGGCCTCTTTTCTCTCCATCAAACACGCCCGCTCAGTGACACCCATGAAAAACGAGCGCGTGCCAACCCTCCTCGCAAGCCGCTAAATTTATTAGCCCCATCACCCATCCATCACATAAATGGAGCCCAAACCGCATTTTAAAAGCTAATTTTCTTCCACTGATAACCACCATTATTTATAGATGCTTCAGAGACGCTAAGTGGAATCGCTCTTTTGTTTTCACACATTTCCGAGTGTTTAAAGAAGGTGTGAAGAGCAGGGTCTGTCCATGCAGCTCTGTGGGGACTGCAGCTCTGTCCATGCAGCTCTGTGGGGACTGCAGCTCTGTGGGGACTGCAGCTCTGTGGGGACTGCAGCTCTGTGGGGACTGCAGCTCTGTGGGGACTGCAGCTCTGTGGGGACTGCAGCTCTGTGGGGACTGCAGCGTCAGGAGCAGACACTCGGCTGACAGGAGCTTTTCAAATGAAGAAAGAGGAGAGAGAAAAAGGATGAAGATTTTTAGATGAGAAAGAGAGAGGAGAGCGTGCGGTGACAGCTGTCACGAGTCTACTGCTCTATTAGTCAGGAAATATCACCTCCTCTTCTGTATTTGTAAGAAGGACCAAGTTGTAGTTAAATGTATTATTATTAGGCCCGAGCGCCACGAGCTGGCGAGAGGCCTATTAATCCCGTAAGGGCGTGCAAAGCACGGCTGCGAAAGTGCGCACACAGTGCGCACGAAATCGAGCACGCCCTCACAAACCTCACGCACGCCCCGTGCATACTAATTAGTTGTAGGAAAATGGAACATTACCGTTGTAAACAGGCGAAGCCCGTGCAAAAGTGCGCACTAAACGAGCACTTTACTTCGCGGTCGTCTTCCCAATGTAAAGCACTCATTTGCGCTCACAAATACGTTTCATCTCTTGCATGTTCCGTTCATATAAACATGTGATGCAAAAATTGAACATTATTACTGTTTAGAGGGCCAAAAACACAAAGTGGGCGGAGCCCACTCAAAATTAACGAAAGTACCCGTCAGTGACCAGGGACCCACACCATGAGGTAGGAAAGCGCGAGCGCGTTCCGAAAATGTATAGTTTATGATATTTGAAAAATGGGAAACATTGTTTTCGCATCGGAATATTCTTCTTCTTTCTTCTTTCTTCTTCTTTCTTCTCGGGACCAACCCCCCTATTTTTCACCCAGTGAACATTGACGAAAAGTCACAAAAATTTGCACGCCTCTAAAAATCGTGCCTCTCTACATTCTGGCTATTTCCCTTTTCTAAAATAAAAAAAATTGGCGCGTCAGCGCCCCCAAATGTACCAAAAATGCATTGAGAGATAGGAAATGACCCCAAAAAAATCTGATCGTAGAATCATGAAATTTGGCGCAGAGGTAGATTGTGACAAGAGAAGTAAAAAATATTATTACGGCAACGCCGTCCGCCCAACCAAATGTCGGCCATATTGGTTCAAATCTGGCCAAGAATTCAAAATAAAATTGCTTTTTGATGGTAAAACAAAGGGGAGAAGAGTGACAGCGTCACAGATTCAGCAGTAGGCGTAATAACAGGCGTGGCGGCGGCGGCGTGGCGAGGGCCGATCATTGCCGCTTGCGGCTATATTTATCATTATTATTGTTTGGTATACTCCAGAGGTGGGTAGTACTCATTGAAATTTACTTAGTTACATTTACTTGAGAAGTTGTACTTTTCAGAGTAGTTTTCACACATTCTACATTACTCATGTAGAAGTAAATGTCATTTACTTCTACATGAGTAATGCTTAGTTTGAAGTAACTGTTGCGTGGGACTCTCACTCTTCCCCTGTTGCAATTGGTCTTCCCCAAGGTTCAGTTCTTGGCCCCCTCCTCTTGATCATCTGCATACTTCCCTTTGGCCACACCCTCCATCACCAGTTATCCCATCCTCTCAAACTGCTCACTGACATCAAACCACTGATCTGATTGGGCAACAACTTTCTCAAACTCAAGCTCCTCATCCTCGCACAAACCTCTCCTCCTGCTCAGGGCTCCTCCCTCTTCATCATTGCCTCCAAAGTGACCCCTCCCCCCTGTTATTTCCCCTCCTAAACATGACTCGACTCCGGTCCTTCTTTTCTCCATCCACTGCAGATGTCCTCAACCTCCTCATCCTCCTCAACCTCCTCATCCTCCTCATCCTCCTCATCCTCCTCATCCTCCTCATCCTCCTCAACCTCCTCAACCTCCTCATCCTCCTCATCCTCCTCAACCTCCTCATCCTCCTCATCCTCCTCAACCTCCTCATCCTCCTCATCCTCCTCATCCTCCTCAACCTCCTCATCCTCCTCATCCTCCTCATCCTCCTCATCCTCCTCATCCTCCTCAACCTCCTCATCCTCCTCATCCTCCTCAACCTCCTCATCCTCCTCATCCTCCTCAACCTCCTCATCCTCCTCATCCTCCTCATCCTCCTCATCCTCCTCATCCTCCTCATCCTCCTCATCCTCCTCAACCTCCTCATCCTCCGCATCCTCCTCATCCTCCTCAACCTCCTCATCCTCCTCATCCTCCTCATCCTCCTCATCCTCCTCAACCTCCTCATCCTCCTCATCCTCCTCATCCTCCTCATCCTCCTCAACCTCCTCATCCTCCGCATCCTCCTCATCCTCCTCAACCTCCTCATCCTCCTCATCCTCCTCATCCTCCTCATCCTCCTCATCCTCCTCAACCTCCTCAACCTCCTCATCCTCCTCATCCTCCTCAACCTCCTCATCCTCCTCATCCTCCTCAACCTCCTCATCCTCCTCATCCTCCTCAACCTCCTCATCCTCCTCATCCTCCTCATCCTCCTCATCCTCCTCATCCTCCTCATCCTCCTCAACCTCCTCATCCTCCTCATCCTCCTCATTCTCCTCATCCTCCTCATCCTCCTCATCCTCCTCAACCTCCTCATCCTCCTCATCCTCCTCATCCTCCTCAACCTCCTCATCCTCCTCATCCTCCTCAACCTCCTCATCCTCCTCATCCTCCTCATCCTCCTCATCCTCCTCATCCTCCTCAACCTCCTCATCCTCCTCATCCTCCTCATTCTCCTCATCCTCCTCATCCTCCTCATCCTCCTCAACCTCCTCATCCTCCTCATCCTCCTCAACCTCCTCATCCTCCTCATCCTCCTCAACCTCCTCATCCTCCTCATCCTCCTCATCCTCCTCATCCTCCTCAACCTCCTCATCCTCCTCATCCTCCTCATCCTCCTCATCCTCC
This sequence comes from Eucyclogobius newberryi, assembly GCF_026437365.1. NCBI lineage: Eukaryota > Metazoa > Chordata > Actinopteri > Gobiiformes > Gobiidae > Eucyclogobius > Eucyclogobius newberryi. The sequence goes on from NW_027315724.1 coordinate 1,895,007, forward strand.
TCAACCTCCTCATCCTCCTCATCCTCCTCAACCTCCTCATCCTCCTCATCCTCCTCATCCTCCTCAACCTCCTCATCCTCCTCATCCTCCTCAACCTCCTCATCCTCCTCATCCTCCTCATCCTCCTCATCCTCCTCAACCTCCTCATCCTCCTCATCCTCCTCATCCTCCTCATCCTCCTCAACCTCCTCATCCTCCTCATCCTCCTCATCCTCCTCATCCTCCTCAACCTCCTCATCCTCCTCATCCTCCTCATCCTCCTCATCCTCCTCAACCTCCTCATCCTCCTCATCCTCCTCAACCTCCTCATCCTCCTCATCCTCCTCATCCTCCTCATTCTCCTGCTACTGAGGAGTGGGACATCAAAAGTTATTCAAATGACATTGACCCTGTCACGGTCTCTGAGCGGCGAAGCCACAAACTGTAGCTAGAATTTCAGAAATCTCCCATATTTAAAATTTCTGCCGTTTGCGCAGATAAAGTCCGAATTGCGTCAAATTAGAATCAGTTGTTAAACTCTTTGCCCTAAACCTACTTGAAGTGAAATACATTAATTTGGCGTGACAGCGCCCCCTACAGATTTTATATGGAGGTTAAATGTTTAGTTTTGAGACATTTTACACAAAATTCTATTTTGGCCCCATCAAAAAAGTCAATGGTCCTTCAGGACCATCAAAAGTTATCCACATTTTTATTCTAAGAGTCATGGTCTCGGCCAAGAATTCAAAATCAAATTGCTTTTTGATGGTAAAACGAACGGGAGAAGATGTGACAGTGTCACAGATTCAGCAGTAGATGTAATAAAAGGAAAACAATTGGGGCGCGTTAGCCACGCCCTCCTCTTGCGGCGTGGCGGCGGCAGCGGCGGCGTGGCGAAGGCCGATCATTGCCACTTGCGGCTATATTTACTATTTATTATTGAGTAAATCTGTAGGTTCTATAGTGATAAAAGCTTTATGAAAACTAAAGTGTTTTTCAGCAGGAAGTCAAAGGACCAGTTTTCTATTACTAAGCAATTTTCATCACATATTAGTCTTTACAATCAACAACATGTAATTCCTATATGTAGCATAATATGTTTTCTTTGAAGAGTTGGGAAAATGTTTCACAGATCACAATGTCAGTAACAACTGAAAGAAACGGACCGGGTCAGAACCAGAATGTTCCACTCAGCGACAAATCATTGTGAAATCCAGATCATGCTCTGGTTCTCCAGATTCAGTTACATTTTGTTCATCGCAAACTGAAAAAAAAATGGGTCCAATGACTTCCTGTTCAATTTTTAAATACGTTTTCTCCGCATTCAAACAGCCTCAAACAGCACCGTCCATGTGATGCTGCAGAAAGACGGCTGTGTGTCCCATAATAGAATGTTTCCTCTGTATTGTCCTGCATGGCCCTTGGGAAGAGGAAGGACAGAGCTCTCTAATTCAATCACGTTCCATCTTCCCCTGCGAAGCCCCCAATGTCCAGACACTCATTATTATAAAGAGCCTCATCACTAAAGAGTCAGGAGCAAACACTGGTTTGTCTCAGAGAGGTCACTTCACAACTCACGTTTCAATACAAAAGGAAACCATGGAATACTGTGCATACTTCATAAAATATTTCATTCGACACTTAAATAACCACATTAAAAAGTAGTTCTATATTGACACTAGTGTCGACCTGCTCTTTGCTGTTGAGACCAAATCATGTCTTCAGTGGTAAAACTTTAT